>NW_006921633.1:6063312-6065792 GCF_000298275.1 Orycteropus afer afer | reverse complement strand
GTGACCAGTACATTCTGTTCTCCTGCTTAGGTCTGACCTTCTTAAAATGTCCTTTCTTATCAACTCCCTGTGAAAACTCTTTCTTGCTTCAAAACTCAGGTAGAGTTTCAGACTTTCTGAGATCCTCAGGTTGGCAGATAGTTTTCAGTGTTCTATGTGTTCTGTGTTCTGTGGTTTAATGTGTCTCTTATTGAATCCTTCATAATTCCTGTTTGTCATTGTTATTTTCCTTTGTGCACATTCCCCATCTCTCCCAGTATATTGTAATCCCTATTCAGAAATGATACACGTCCTATATATCCCCACAGAATACATATAGCCTAAAAGTGTGCCCAGCCAAAGCAGACCCTCAGCAAATATTTGTTTGCAAGGAGGATGGTGACATTAAATAAATATCTACCTTCATCAAAGAGTAATATTAAATGTGTTGCTGTGTTCCACAGAATTATCTGAAATTATTTTAACACACAAAGAGAGGCAAATCTGTTGAAAACCAAACCACTTCAGAAGTCCAAGTATTCACATGAGGATATGTAAACAAACAAGTTAGAGTGTAGCAAATCAGTACCAACAATTTGCAAGCAATATACTATTTTGTGATGTAGAATGTAGAGCAACAAGACTGTTCCACTACAGCTGAGGGTATCTTCTGAGGGAGTGAGAAATACTAAGAGGCTACGTATCTACAATTTTAACCTTATTAGAAAGCCACATAACCTGAAATTCTATTGTTCCTCAAATACTGAGGGGTCCTACTATGGATTGAATTGTGTCCCCCAAAAAAGATATGCTGAAGTCTTAACCCCTGTAACTGAGCATATGACTGTTTTGGAAATTGGTTTTCATTGTTGTTATCAGATAAGTCATACTGAAGGAGGATTGGTTTTAGTCTTACTCCTTACTAAGTGATGTTTTATAAAAGGAGAGACACATCGGGGAAGATACCAGCTGAAGATATATACACAAATAGTCAAGAATTGCCAGCAATCACTAGAGGTAGGAAGGAGGTGTTGAAAAGTTCCTATCAGAATTCTTATAAGAAATCTGAATGGCACATATCCTGATTTGGACTTCCAGCCTTCAGAACCATGAGACAGGAAATTTCTGTTCTTTAAAGCCACCCACTCAGGCAGTCCCTGAGTTATGAAAGGAACCTGTTCCTGTGTCTTCAAAATTTGTAGGTTAGGTAGAACAGCTGCATATGGTTCTTATTTAGCCTTACTTTATGAGTTGGAATGACCTCAATGGTAGTGGGTTGTTTAGTAGAAGAAAAAACTTGAAGCCTTTTCAATGATTTTAAAATTGCACATGCAGCAGGTGAAAGTGATTGTGACAAAGAATTTGTTGTGAGTAGGGCTTGGTTCAGTCATTCCACAGGGAGGGAAAATTTACAAAACATAAACAGATTTTGAGCCAAATAGTGCTATTTTGCACAAAGGTGTGGGCATCCCACTCAAAGATGATGGTGACCTGCTCATAGATGGTAACACTCTGCGCCACTATGAATGTTTGTGGCTTTCCACAAAATGGCCAGTAATCCAATCTCACACTTCAGGCTCCCAAAAGGGCTCACTACACCTCATCTGAGTCTCCTAAATTGTGAAAATTCAGGTCTCTTCCTGTTTTGCTTACTTGACCATGACAGAACCAGTTCAGATAGGTCCAAAGCTCTACTTGTAGAGTAAATAGGAATTGTCTGTAAGTTGGTCATTTATAACCTGGGGACTAATTTGTTACAGTAGCTCTAGGACACTGAGACAAGGTTAATAGATTTCAGCGTGTTGTTATTGTTAGGTAGGTGTCATTGACTGTTTAGACTTATAGCAACCCTACATACAACAGAATGAAACACTGCCCAGTCCTGCACCATCCTAGCAATCCTTAATAAGCTTGATCACATCACTGCAGCCACTGTGTCAATCTCACTTGTTGAAGATTTTCTCCTGTTATTCTGATCCTCTACTAACCATGATATCCTTTTCTAGGGACTGGTCCTTTCTGAAAACATAACTAAAGTAGGTGAGACAAAGTCTGGCCATGCTTGTTTCTAAGGAATATTCTGGCTGCTTTCCTTTCAGGACAGATTTGTTCATTCTTCTGGCAGTCCATGGTATTTTCAGTATTTTTTGCCAACACCATGATTTAAAGGCATCAACTCTTCTTCAGTCTTCCTTATTCATTGTCCAGCTTTCATATGCATATGAGGTGTTTAAAAAATGCCATGGCTTGGGTTAGGCACACTTTAGTCTTCAAAGTGACATCTTTGTTCCTTAATACTTTAAATAGGTCTTCTGCACCAGATTTGTCCAGTGCAATATGATGTCTGATTTCTTGATTTCTGCTTCCATGGGTATGATCATGGATCCAAGTAAAACAAAATCCCTGCCAATTTCAATCTTTTCTCCATTTATCATGATGTTTGTGTTAGGCTGGGTTCTCTAGAGAAACAAAAACCAATAAAGCTTATATATATATATATT
>NW_006921633.1:6040146-6063062 GCF_000298275.1 Orycteropus afer afer | reverse complement strand
AAACCTTCATTCCTGAAGGGTCTGGGCCGTTAGCAGTCATATTAGAATTGAGTTGCTGTAATTTTCCATTGACTTTAATCACAGGGCATGGTAGTACTAAGAGACGTCCTAAAGAATCTCCTGTATTCTAGACATATTCTTCTTTACCTCCATTATGTAAAGCCAATCCAATTTTCCCTTGGTAATCAGGATCTATCATACTAGATAGCACAGTAATGCCCTTCTTTGTCTGTTGATCCAGAGGCATGAGGAAGCCAAAATGGCTGGGTGGCATTCTTAATTTCCAGTTCAAGGCAATCAGTATTGTATCTCCAGGTGGGAGTGTTCCTCCCTCTGGGACTAAGATCTCCAGACCTGAAGAGCATAGGGTAGCAGGTACAGGAAGCAAAAACTTTTTGAGTGGGTCACTAGGGGTAACAGTGAGTGGTATCACTCCTGTTTCCACTCCTTGGTTCCTGGACCCATGAATCCTTGCTATTGGAGAAACAGAACCATATATTGGACGCTGGTTTGGAACATATACAGTGTCCTGGAGAACATTGTCCCAACCCTTCAAGGTATTGCCACCTAGCTGGCACCATATTTGTGTTTTTAAGAGGCCATTCCATTGTTCTATCAAGCCAGCTGCTTCAAGATGATGGGGAACATGGTAAGACCAGTGAATTCCATGAGCATAAACCCATTGCCTCACTTCATTTGCTGTGAAATTAGTCCCTTGATCCGAAGCAATGCTGTGTGGGATGCCATGATGGTGGATAAAGCATTCTGTAAGTCCACAGATGGTAGTTTTATCAGAAGCATTGCATGCAGGGAAGGTGAATCCATATTCAGAATAAGTATCTATTCCAGTAAGAACAAAACCCTATCCTTTCCATGATGGAAGTGGTCCAATGTAATCAACACCACCAGGTTGCTGGCTGATCATCCTGAGGAAGGGTTCCATATCGCGGATTCAGTGTTGGTTTTTCTGCTGTTGGAAGATTGGGCACTCAGCAGTGACAGTAGCCAAATCAGCCTTGCTAAGCAGAAGTCCATGTTGTTGAGCCCATGCATAACCTCCATCCCTGCCACCATGGTCACTTTGTTCATGAGCCTATTGAGCAATGACAGGAGTAGCTGGGGAAAAATGATGGCTTGTTTCCACTGAATGTGTCATCCTATCCACCTGCTTGCTAAAGTCCTCGTCTGCTGAGGTCACATTTTTGGTGGGCATTCACATGAGACACAAATACCTTTACTCCTTTGGCCCATTCAGAGAGATCTATCCACATACCTCTTCCCCATACATCCTTATCACCAATCTTCCAATCATGCTCCCTCCAAGTCCCAGACCATCCAGTTAAGCCATTAGCCACAGCCCATGAGTCCGTATATAATTGCACATCTGGCCATTTCTTATTCCATGCAAAGTGAACAGCCATATGCATGGCTTGAAGTTCTGCCCATTGGGAGGATTCCTCCTCACCACTGTCCTTTAAGGAAGTCCCAGAAATGGACTGCAGTGCCGCTGCTGTCCACTTTCGAGTAGTGCCTGCATATTGTGCAGAACCATCTGTAAACCAGGTATGAGTTTTCTCTTCCTCAGTCAACTGATCATAAGGAACTCCCCATGAGGCCATAGGCAGAGTAGGAAAGGGTAGGTAATGTGACTGGAGTGGAGACCATAGGCATTTGGGCCACTTCCTCATGCAACTTACTTGTGCCTTCAGGTCCTGCTTGAGCCTGATTTCTGAAATACCACTTCCATTTAATGATGGAGTGCTGCTGTGCACATCCAACTTTATGACTCTGTGAGTCAGATGACACCCAGTTCATGATGGGAAGCTCAGGCCTCATGGTGACTTGGTGGCCCATGGTTAGGCGTTCAGTCTCAACTAAAGCCCAGTAACAAGCCAAACACTTTCTCAAAACAGCAGAGGATGGCAGGGCTTTGCTACAAAACCCCAAGGGCCTTCATTGCGATTCACCAATAGGGACCTACCAAAGGCTCCAAACAGCATCTCTATGAACTACAGACACTTCAAGCACCATTGGATCAGCTGGATCACATGGCCCAATTGGCAGAGCAGCCATCACAATAGTCTGAACCTGTTGCAGAGCCTTCTGTTGTTCTGGGCCCCACTCAAAACTAGCAGCCTTCCGAGTCACTTCATAAATAGGACACAGCAACGTATCCAAATGAGGGATATGTTGCCTCCAAAATCGAAAGAGGTCCACCAGATGTTGTGCCTCATTTTCAGTTGTGGAGGAAGCTAGATACAATAACCTATCCTTCACTTTAGTAGGAATATCTCGACATGCCCCACACTATTGGATCCCTAGAAATTTCACTGAGGTGAAAAGTACCTGAATTATTGTTGGGTTAATTTCCCAACCTCTAGTATGCATATATCTCACCAATATCTACAGTCATCAATACTTTTTCTTACTAGGTCCAATCAGCATAATGTCATCAATATAATGGACCAGTGTGATGTCTTGTGGAAGGTAAAGGTGATCAAGATCCCTATGGACTAAATTATGACATAGTGCTAGGGAGTTGATATATCCCTGAGGAAGGACTGTGAAAGTATACTGTTGGCCTTGCCAGCTGATGGCGAGCTGCTTCTGATGGTCTTTTGAAATTGGTATCAAGAAAAAGGCATTGGCCAGATCAGTAGCTGCATACCAAGTACCAGGAGATGTACTAATTTGCTCAAGCAATGAAACCACATCAGGAACAACAGCTGCAATTGGAGTCACCACCTGGTTAAGTTTACAATAATCTACTGTCATTCTCCAAGATCTATCTGTTTTTTGCACAGGCCAAGTAGGTGAATTAAGTGGGGATGTGGTGGGAATCACTACCCCTACATCCTTCAAGTCCTTGATGGTGGCAGTAATCTCTGCAACCCCTCCAGGGATGCAGTACTGGCTTTTGATTTACTATTTTTGTAGGTAGAGGCAGTTCTAATGGCTTCCACTTGAATTTTCCTACCATACTAGCCCTTACTCCACATGTCAGAGAGCCAATTTGGGAATTCTGCCAATTGCTGAGTATATCTGTTCCAATTATGCATTCTGGCACTGGGGAAATCACTACAGGATGGGTTTGGGGACCCACTGGACCCACTATGAGACATTAGCTAAGACTCCATTAATAACTTGACCTCTAGATGCCCCTACTCTGACTGGTGGGCCACAATCATGCTTTGGGTTTCCTGGAATTAGTGTCAATTCAGAGCCAGTGTCCAGTAATCCCTGACAAGTCTGATTATTTCCTTTTCCCCAATGAACTGTCACTTTTGTAAAAGACCTCAGATCCCTTTGAGGAAGGCTGGGAGAAAAACTGACATAGATTTTTGGCAATGTAGTGGGGTTCTTCCTCAAAGAGACCTGGCCTCCCCTTCACTGAAGGGGTTGTGGGTCCGTAAACTGACTCACGTCTGGGAATTGATTGAGAGGTCGTTACTGTATTCTGGCGATTCAATCTAGGTTGCTGTTCACATGACCTAGAATCCTTCTGTCTATACAGATCAAGTAAATATTTAGTAGGCTTGTCATGTATCTCACTACTAGGAACACCATGAGCAAGTAGCCAATGCCATAATTCCACACAAGTCAGACTATTCTGATTACTGCTCTGACTCTGCTGTCCATTATAGTAACCACGTCCACCTTGCCTTTGTCAATTAACTCCTGCCACTTGGCCCTTACTACCACGGGGTCCAATCAGCCCCATCATAGTTAAGTGTCTTAATTCAATTAGGGCAGTTCCCAATGTCAAATCAGGTTTATATAAAATAGCAATCACAGCAGTCTTCAAGGATGGTGGAGCTCCCTTCACAAATTTTTTCCTCACTGTACTGGTAAAAGGCATATCTTCTGGACTCTCCATTTCTGGCTCTCAGGATCTAATCTGATAAATCCATTCTAACAGGCCAATTTCCCTAAGCCTCTGGATACCTTCTTCTATTTTATACCAAGGCAGGTCTGGTACTTCAACTTGACTTAAGGTAGGCCACTACATAATCTATGCTTCAGTAAACCAACCAAATAAACTATTAAATCCTTTCCTAACCTTTTGAGCTGAAACATTGAATGAAGAATCCATACTTAGTGGGCCTAAATCAATAAACTCAGACTGATCCAATCTTACATTCCTTGCACCATTATCGCACACCCTCAGTAGCCATTCCCATTAATATTCTCCAGGTTTCTGTCTGCACATGTTAGCAAAATCAAGTAGCTCTTTTTGGGTATAGAGTATCACCTCCTCAGTCATACTTTCTATTTCACCTTTTGGGGCTTGCTTGGACTTAACTTTAGTTATAGGTCTAGCAGCAACAATGGGTGGTTGAGGCAGTTCCAGGGAGCATTCAGGAATGTCTTCCATGGTCTCTGCCTCAGGCAATGACCCAGCAGGACCAGTTTTGCTAGTCCCATTGAACTGAGGGGGAAGGGATAATAGTTTTACAGTAATCTGTTCTGATGGGAGGGATTCAACAGAATTTACAGGCTCTATATCCTGATCTTCCTGATTATCTGTCCATATATTCCCATTCCAGGTTTCAGGATCCCTTTTTTTCCAATCAATGCCTTCACTTTAATGTCAGACACCATTCTGTTTTGGCAATTTAATTGGCATTGTAATTCAGCCACTCTTACAATAAGACTCTGGGTTTGTTTTTCAGCAATATCAGCTCTGTTACTAGAAGATATAAGGCTTTCTTTCAGAGCACAACTGGAAACACTGAGGTCTTTTATGTTGTGTTTAAGCTGAGACTCAGCAGCTCTGAGCTCATCTCATTCTTTCACCACTTTGTCTTTTGTAAGTAGGACCAACCAACCAGCTTCTTTATACTCCTCATGCCGACAAAATTGCAGAAAATATCAAATATCTGATCACCCAGAGCATCACTTCTTACAAGTACTAGGTCTATTGGTGGTGCTATTTTGCATATTAATGTTGCCACCTCATGCCATGGATTAGCAGGGCCCTCTTTACTAACAGACCCAGGGTCACTAGTGTCTTTAAGATTAATCAAACTGGTGAACAACTTAGAAAGCCCACCCTTATGATTTTGTCTCTCTTGAACGACTCTCGGTACCAAATGTGTTAGGCTGGGTTCTCTAGAGAAACAAAAACCAATAAAGCTTATATATATATATATGTATATGTATTTATATATGTTGTTGTTGTTGTTATGTGCCATCTAGTCGGACCTGACTCATAGCGACCCCTCCTTGGGTTGCCAAGGCAGTATCACTATGGAAGTAGATTGCCCCATCTTCCTTCCGAGGAGTTGCTGGTGGGTTTGAACCACCAGCTCTCTGGTTAGCAGTCCAGTGCCTTAGGCACTATGCTACCAGAGCTCCCTATGTATGTATATGTATATGTATGTATATGTATATATGTATATATATATATGTATGTATATGTACATATATGTATATGTATATGTATATATATGTATGTATATGTATATGTATGTATATGTATATTTATATGTATATATATATATAGAAATTTACCTTATAGAAGCTGGCAAGTCCAAAGTTCCTGGATCAAATGTCAATCTGGAGGCTTTTCCACGTCAAGCTGGAGGCTTTTCCCAACTCTTGCAACCACAGGGGCTGAGGAGCTCAATGCTGGCAGGCAGTAAACCAGCTATTGACTCCAATGAATGATGAATCCAAATCTCCAGGCCGAATGGTGGACTGTTCACTCACAGACAGTTGTAGGCAGCACAACAGAATCCTGATCCACAGAAGAATGTCTCTCTTCCCAGGATGTCCTTGGATGTCCTGGAAGCAGGCCACATCCCTAGGGAAACTCCCTTTCAACAGATTGCCTGCTCAAAACATAATCATCTGATCCCATCATGGGAATAACCACATTACAACAGCTTAAACCACACAGAATTGTCATCCAGCCAAGTTGACACACAGCTCCAACTATCACAATGTTGCTTATTGTTCCAGTTGTGAGTTTTTATTTATTTTTAAGTTGAAGTGGAATCCATACTGAAGATTTTAGTCTTTGATCTTCATCAGTAAAGTGCTTCAAGTCATATTCACTTTCTCTAATAAAACCTTTTCTCTAAAGATAAAATTTGACACTGAACCCCAGGGCACACATATACTTGTCTGCACTGCATATGGCTATTTATTGCTTTTTGTTTTAAGAGCATAGAAACCTGCCATTTGCTTAAGGGCAACGCTATTGGCCTAGGTAAATCTTTACAGAACTCAGTAAAATTATCTCAGTATGCTGAAATCTGCTACTACTTGTCAGCAATTATTAATACCTCTTGACTGCATGTTTGGTCAATTTCGGACTGCAAAAGTTGGTAAAAATCTTCAATATCTTCATCTTTGGCTTTAGTGATCGCTGTATAAATTTGATAATAGTGTAGGGATATGGACATTTTCCTATCATTGGCAGCATTGTACTTCAGGATAGATCTTGAAATATCCTTTTTGACTGTGAATGTGACACCATTCCTCTTAAATTTTTCATTCCTAGCTTAGTAGACCATATGATTACCTGATTCAAAATGGCCAAAATGAGTCCATTTCAGCTCATTCATGCCCAGGATATTGATCTTTATGTGTTCTATTTCATTTTTGACAACTTCCAATTTTCCTAGTTTCATACTTTATTTATTCCATGTTTTGATTATAATGAATGTTTGTAGCTGTTTCTTCCCATTTTGAATTGTTCCCCATCAGCGAATGAAAGTCCTGAACAATTTACTCCATCCATATCATTAAGGTTGACTCTTCTTTGAGGAAGCAGCTCTTCCCCAGTCATATTTTGTGTACCTTCCAACCTGAGGGGCTCATTTTCCAGGAGTATATCAATGTTTCACTACTATTTAAGGTTTTCACTGGCCAATTCTTTGAGAAATGGATGGCCCCATCCTTCTCCCCAGGATCATAGTCTAGAAGCTCCACTGAAACCTGTCCATCATGAGTGACCTTGTTGCATTTGAAATACTGGTGGCCTAGCATTCAGGCTCACAGCAACACACAAACCACCACAGTAAAACAAACTGACAGATGAGTTGTGGCAGATTTCAGCATACTAAGAAGATTGGTGGTTCAAACCCACCAGCCACTTCTTGGAAGGAAGGTTGGACAATCTACTTCCATAGTGATACTGCCTGGGAAACCCAAGGAGGAGTTGCTATGATTTGAGCCAACTCCCTGGCATATAATAATGACAACAACAAATATTATTTTACTGAGTTTGTAGATTTAACAAGATCAATAGCATTGCCCTTAAGCATTTGGGGTCTACAATGGCAGATCTTTATGCCCTTGAAACCAAAACCAAACTCACTGTCCTTGAGTCGGCTCCAACTCATAGCAACCCCTTCTTGGGTTTCCAAGGAGGTATCTCTACAAAAGTAGATTGCCCAATCTTCCTTCTGAGATGGCCTTGAAAGAAAAGCAAAAAATAGCCAAATGCAATGCAGATAAACATATGCCTGCCCTAGGCTTTGTAGAGGAGTTTTCTCTTTCAAGAAAAGGTGTTACACTGTTATAAGACATATTTAAAAACAAAACAAAAAACAGAACTCACTTCCATAGAGTTGATTGGACTCATAGCGACCCCTCCTTGGGTTTCAGAGGTGGTATCTCTTTTGAAGTATGGTATGGAAGTAGATTGTCCAACCTTCCTTCCGAGGAGTGGCTGGTGGGTTTGCACCACCAGTCTTCTGGTTAACAGTCAAATACCTTAGGCACTATGCCACCAGAGCTCCCATAAGACATATGGATTATAATATCACCTTGAAAAGGTGAAATATTTTCTTTGTGATGATTTCCCAGATGTTTTACAGCCAGCATGATCTAGCAAGACAGCCTAGTGGGATCAAGCCAGCCCCTGTAGGATGGATAGATTAGGTACAAGACAACAACAAGGTTCAATAGTTTCTATCAGAATTGCATACATCTCTGTCTACTGTTTGCTTTATAAAATGGTGGATGCATTTTACATAAACTAACTTGTGACTCAAACAATTGAAATCAATTATTTCTCCTGCTAGATTTGAAGTTGTTTCTTTATGATGCCAAGATTTTTCTGATATTGACCTAGTGATAAACTCTTAATAGCAACCAGCTAACTCATAAATATCAAACTTATTGGGTTTAATTCTGAAGACCTTCACTTGTTTATGTTTGTTATTAATTTCTTTAACATTTGGAGGAAGGAAAGCACCATTTTGATTCTTGGTTCTTACAGTAAGAGTAGACCAGAAAAATGAGGTATTTGTATCAAACTAATGACTTTCCTATTAAATACAATGTCAAGTTCCCATGAACCATTTTCCTAATCTCCTCTGAAAGAATAAATTTGTCTTTAAAAATATCCAACCACATATAGTTCCTTTCACCTTCTCTACACCTGTTAAATAAACTTGTCATTTTTACAGCCAATTCAGGAAAAGAGTTACTCACTCTTCTCCTCGGAGACCTAGACCTAACCTGTCTGGTCTCTGGGGTTGACCCTAGTCTCCTCTGAAAGGCTGCCTGCATGATTTGATAGTCACAGCTGTCATTATCATCCAGCTTGGCACATGCCTCTGGGGTTTTCCCATTGAGCAGGGGTCTGAACTGTGCTGCCCATGCTTCCTCATACCAATTATAACTCCCATGCAGTTATCTATAAAGGGAGAAAAATTCTATCAACATCATTCCCAGCCTTGTAATGAGGAAGCAATTTCTCCTTATTATAACTGACTAAATATGTGCAGGCTGACCCTCAAGGCCTCTCATCACCCTCTTTCTGTCCCTTTAAAAATCAGGGTCCATACTCACTTTTCATTTCAGATTTCCTTGACTCTCTACTTGTTTCCCTTATATCTATTAATCCTATACTTGTTCCAGCCTTATTATGACTGTGTTGAATGGCTTTTCTTACTCTATGGATACAATATATCTCTTTTTTATGGGATGCCCATTAGGATCTGATTTCTTATTCTCATGTCTTGCTTTCTGTCATTGGACTCCTTCACTACAAATTAACTGCTTGGGCTTCAGAGAAGGATCTGAAGCCATGCAAATGATCCATAAATTTTCACCCTCCTTTCCTTTAGTTACCCCCTTTGGTCATGTTGTGAGAAGGGACCATTCCCTGGAGGATGTCATGCTTGGTAAGGTGGAGGGTCCATGAAAGAGGGGAAGGCCTTCAATGAGATGGATTCACCTGGTGGCTGTAATGATGGGCTCATGTATAGCAAGGATCATGGAGCTGGCATGAGATCAGGCGAAATGACATGACGGCACCTAACAACAACAAAGAGACTTATGTATCTTAGGCTCTCTCTTTGTTCAAAGAAATTATATTTTATGTGTCTGTTTTAACCAGAAACAGTGATATCTGTTGGCTGTAAGCAACTGAATCATCAATGAAACTGATGAGCAAAATTAAGAAAGACACCAGGAATTTGTTTAATCATATTTTTTAATTGTTTTACATCTCGGTAAAGATAATTCTGAGCTCACGACAAATAAGTAATTTATTCTTACACTGAAGTACAAGAAAGTCATCTCTGAATATTTGATGGTAAACTAAGAAATATAGAAAGACAATTTCAATACCTATGTATTAGTGGGGAGTTCTGGTGGCATAGTGCCTAAGGCATCTGACTGCTAACCAGAAGGCTGGTAGTTCAAACCTACCAGCCACTCCTCAGAGGGAAGATGGGGCAATATACTTCCATAGTAATTCCTCCTTGGGTTTTCAAGGAGGGGTCACTATGAATGGCATCAACTCGATGGCAGTTGAGTTTGGTTTTGGTATGTATTAGTGACTCCTTCTTTACAACATATAACTCTTTGGAGCTGCCCAGTAGTCATAGAAACCACTATATTGAGAAAATAATTCACTTTGATGAAAGCTTATGTACTGACGATTTTGGGTTTAGTGTGGGAAAGACTAGCTTAATATCTGCTCTTCCTTTTCTTCCTTTATAGTACTATCTCCAATTTTTACATAGGCATATGGTCAAACTGAAAAAAAAAAAAAAAAAAAAAAGACTACATTCCAATCTCCTTTAGAAATGAGCCAAGTGTGATCTGTGTCAAATTTAATGTAAGCAAATATGTTTATATGTGTTTCTAAGCAACATTTTGAGAGAAGGTTCATGTCCACTGCTTCTTTTTATCCCTATTCTCCATCTTGATATGTCCATATGACTGGACTCTGGCAGTCATATTATATCATGAAGGCATGTCCATATTATAGAGCCTAGGCAAGTTATAACTATATGGTAGAACCATCATATCATCATAGAATTATTTTATATGTGAAAGAATAAGAAGTATATGATGGTGTTTAGACCAATATTGTTTTGTTTTGTTTATCCTTATCACAAAGAACACATGTAATCCTAGCTGATAGAGAATGCTTTGTAGTGGTGGTGGTGTTGTTACGTGCCATCCAGTCAGCCCCAACTCATAGTGACCCCTCCTTGGGTTTCCGAGGCGGTATCACTACGGAAGCAGATTGCCCCATCTTCCTTCCGAGGAGTGGCTGGTGGGTTTGAACAGCCAGACTTCTGGTTAGCAGTCAAGTGCCTTAGACACTATGCTATCACAACTCCCTAGTAGTGAGTTTAGTAAATGCAAAAGTCATGCTTGGCAGATCATGACTATTCTTTCAGCTCATCAGAAGCTGGATTTCAGGAATTATTTAGCTAAGTTTAGGCTGTGACCACATATAAATCAGATGGTAATAGTTGCCTTATTTATGTCTCGAAGTGTTTACTAGTTCTCTAATAACCTGGCACTTCATTTACAGGAAAGTTGTCCTAGAATGAAAGTTGGCAGGGAGGCAAATATGTATGTTTTTGCATGTTAAATTCAGTATATTTCTAATGGGAAATAATATTTAATGATTTAGCCACCAATTAATAGAAAATTTAGTATATTCTTCAGCTATTAATGATGACATATTATACACCCACCAGCCACTCCTCAGAAGGAAGTTTGGCCAATCTACTTCTGTAGTGACACTGCCTTGGAAACCCAAGGAAGGGTCATTGTGAGTCAGGTCCTACTCATCAGCCATGTGTTTGGTTTAGTTTTTAGTATTATACATCCATTAAAGAAATAGAGAGTATGAATGAAGTAAATATATGGGTGTTCATTAGCCTTTTTTTGAGTGAAAAAATCATATTAGGATTTCTTGTAATGATGACATTAAAAATTCTCTGAGATATCTCTTCACCCTCCACTTATGACACAAACATAGTTAGGATAAAGAATGAAGAAATAAAGAAAGTATGGTCATGCTTAAAGGTAAGATAAATATCTTCATGATGTAGAAACTGAAATAGTAAGCAGCATTGAAGCCATTAGCCGACCAGTCTAGGAAGTTCTGGGTAAGAAAATAATTCTACGTTGATAGGAATTTGGACACTGAAGGTAAGAGTAAATAAAAGTGTTCCATAGCAGTCCTGTTCATAGCAGTCCACTAAATATGTCTTCTGTTTTCTTCAAGTTTCATGTAAAGGAAACTAGAAGATGCAGGCATAACCTCATAGCTAAGAATTAAACTATAAAGTTGTCTGCTGCCTTGAAAATGGGTTAAATGTCAAATATAATGGAGATTATTTCAATTTATTATCCACCTCTGGTATGCAGTCTCAAAAAGATTGAATGGTATAAATTGCAAACACATTGAACAGATAGAAGTGAGTACACACAGATATACACAAAAATAACGTACTATTTCAAATTATTTATAAACCAAAATTCCAAAACACATGAAAAATATATCACTAGAAAAACAGTTACAGTGTTTAAAACAATATGGAATTACTATGCTAAGTATGAAATAAAGTAACAGCCTAAAGAAACTTTCTTAAAATTCAATATGTTTAGGTTCCCTCAAGAAGTAAATAAAAGTAATAGTTTTTATGAAAAATAGTCTAAACATGAAAGAAAAATAGGCAGAAGTGAAACAAGAATGGATATGTATGAAAAATATAAATTAGAAACCTTGGCCATGAGAAATTCCATTATTAAAATAATAATAATAATATATACATGAGATAAATTCTAGAATAGATACAGTTCAAGAGAGAATTTGAGCATTGGAAAATATTTATGAAAATTTTGTTCAGAACTCAGAGATGGTAGACAGTGGTTTGAAAACAAAAGAAAGCAATGTGGATACTAGAATCTACATATTTACAATAAAACATAAAGAGATTTTGAGTTATAGAAGAAGAAATAAGGGAATCAAAAATAGTATTTGAAGAAGTGAACACTAAAATATTTCAGGCTGTCATTCAAGCAGAACAAGCATATACCACATGGTTTAAAATCAGTAACGGTTTGCATCATGTTTGTATCCTTTCTCCATAGTTATTCAATCTGTAAGCTGAACATATTATTGAAGAATCTAGACTATATGAAGAGGAAGGTGGCATAAGGATCAGAAGACGACATTAACAATATGTAGATGGCACAACCTTGTTTGCTGAAAGTAAAAATGACTTGAAGCACTCACTTATGATTAAAGACTACAGTTTGCAGTATGGATTACAAAAAAAACAAAAAAACAAAAACAAAACAACTCATCAGCGTCCAGTCAGATCCGACTCATAGCGACCCCTCCTTGGGTTTCTGAGGCGGGAACTCTACAAAAGTAGATTGCTCAATCTTCCCTCTGAGGAGTGGCTGGGGGGTTTGAATCACCAGCTTTCTGGTCAGCAGTCAAATGCCTTAGGCACTACACCACCAGAACTCCAGCAGTATGGATTAGAACTTAACCTACAGAAAACAAAAATCCTCACAGCTGGACCAACAAACAGCATCACGAAAAATGAAGAAAAGTTTGAACTTGTGATAGATTTAATTTTACTTGGATCCACAATCAATATGCATGGAAGCAGCAGCCAAGAAATCAGACTTTGTATTACACTAGGAAAATTGGCTGCAAAAGACCTCTTTAAAGTGTTGAAGAGCAAAGATGTCCCTTTGAAGAGTAGAGTGTGCCTGGTCCAATCCATGGTATTTTCAATTGCCTCATATGCATGTACAAAAGAGCTCTGGTGGCATAGTGCCTAAAGCATTTGACCTCTAACCAGAAGGTTGGTGGTTCAAGCCTACCAACCACGTCGTGGAAAGAAGACTGAGCAATCTACTTCCCTAAAGATTTACCACCTTGGGAACCCAAAGGGGGTCATTATGAGTTGGAATCAACTTGATGGCAGTGAGGTGTTTTTTTTTTTTTTTTTTCATATGCAGTGAAAGCTGGAAAATGAATAAAAGGGAGACTGAAGAAGAGTTGATGCCTTTGAATTGTGGTGTTGGTGAAGAATACTGAAAATAAGATGGACTGCTAGAAGAATGAACAAATCTGTCCTGGAGGAAGTACATCTGGAATGTTCCTTAGAAGTGAGAATGGCCAGAGTTCATCTCACCTACTTTGGTCATCTTGTCAGAAGGGATCAGAAGGATATCATGCTTGGTAATATGGAGAGTCAGCAAAAAAGGGGAAGACCCTCAACAAGATGGATTGACATAGTGGCTGCAACAATTGGGCTAAAGCATAGAAAGGGTTGTGAGGATGGTGCACAACTGGGCAATATTTCATTTAGTTGTACACAGGGTCACTGTGAGTTGGAGCCCAACTCAAGGGCACCTCAAAACAACAACAAACACTTTAAAGAGGTCTTTTGCCCCAGATTTGGCCAATGTAGTATCATTTGATTTCTTGACTACTGCTTCATTTGGCATTGATTGTGGATCCAACTTCAGTCTTTTCTCCTTTGTTGGTGATGTTGCTTATTGAGTCAGGTATGAGGATTTTTGTTTTCTTTATATTGAAGTGTAATCCATACAGTAGGCTGGAGTCTTTGATCTTCATCAGTAAGTACTTTAAGTCTTGTTCATTTTCAGGAAGCAAGGTAGTTTCATTTGCATACTGCTCTTATTAATGAGTCTTCCTGCAATCCTGATGCTGTGTTCTTCATAAAGCTCAGCTTCTTACATTATGTGCGCAGCATACAGATTGAATAAGTATGGTGAAAGGATACAAACCTGATGCACTTCTTTTCTGATTTTAAACTGCACACTATCCTCTTGTTCTGTTTGAATGACTGCCTTTAAGTCTGTGTACAGTTTCCTCATGAGCACAATCAAGTACTGGTATGCCCATTCTTTGCAATGTTATCTATAATTTGTTAGGATCCACACAGTCAAATGCCTTTGTATAGTCAACAAAACACAGGTAAACATATTTCTGGTATCTTTGCTTTCAGCCAAGACCTATCTGACATCAGCAATGATATTTCTTGTTTCACATACTCTTCTGAATCTACCTTGAATTTCTGGCTGATACCTGTCAATGTACTACTACAACTGTTTTTGGATTAGCTTCAAAATATTACTTGCATGTGATATTAATGATATTGTTAGAAAATATCCTCATTCTGTGGGACCACCATTCTTTGGAATAAGAGCAAATATGCATTTCTTCCAGGTAGTTAGCCAGGTAGCTGTCTTCCAAATTTCTTGGCATAAATGAGTGAGCACCTCCAAAGCTGCATCCATTTGTTGAAACATCTCAATAGGTATTCCTTAAATTCCTGGAGCCTTGCTTTTTGCCAGTTTCTTCAATGCAGCTTGAAATTCTTCCTTCAGTACTATTAGTTCTTGATAATATGCTACCTCCTGACTTTATTGAATGTCAACTCGTTCTTTTTGGTACTGTGACTTGGTATATTCCTTCCATGTTCTTTTGATGCTTCCTGCATCATTCAATATTTTGCCCATGGAATCCTTCAATATTGCAACTTGAGGCTTGTTTTTTTTTTTTTTTTCCCTTCTTCTTCAGTTTTTCACCTTAGGAAATGCAAGCATGTTCTTCCACTTTGATTTTCCAATTCCCGGTCTTTGAACATTTCATTAAAATACTTTATTTTGTCCTTTTGAGTTGCCCTTTGAGATCTCCTACTCATACTTTTACTTCACTGCTTCCATTCACCATTCACTTTAACTACTTTTTCATTTAAGAGTGAGTTTCAGAGTCTCTTCTCACATCCATTTTTGTGCTTTCTTTCTTTCCTGTCTTTTTAATGACCTGCTACTTTCTTCATGTATGATGTCCTTGACGTCATCCCATAACTCATTCAGTGTTCAGTCACTTGTGTTTGATGTATCAAATCTGTTCTTCAGATGGTCTTTTTATTCAAGTGGGATAATCTCAAGTTCACATGTTGCCTCTTGTGGACTTGTTTTAGTTTTCTTCAACTTAAACTTACATATGACCATTTGATGGTCTGTAACAGTGGATTCCTCACCTTGTTCTGACTGATGATATTGAGCTTCTCTATTCTCTCTTTCCTCAGGTGTAGAGATTTGATTCCTGTGTATTCCATCTGGCAAGGTTCACAGATGTAGTCACCATTTACATTGTTTAGAAAAGGTGTTTGCTGTGAATAAGCTGTTGGCCATGCAAAATTATATCATGCAATGTCTGACATTATTTTGATCATTAAGGCCATATTTTCCAACTACTGATATCTCTTTTTTTTTGTTTGTTTGTTTCCAATTGTATTTTCAGTGCCTTCCAACCTGAGGGTCTCATCTTGCATTACTATATTGGACAATATTTCACTACTAATCATAATGTTTTCAGAGGATGATTTTTTTTAGAAGTGGACTTGGCCACATCATTCTTCTGTTTTAGTCTGGAAGCTCCACTGAAACCTGTCTATCATGGGACAGACAAATGGTGGCATTAGCCATTAGCAAAATGCAAATTAGAACCATAGTTTTAACCACACTTATTAGAATGACTGAAATATAGTGACAAAACCAAATTTCAACAAAGATATAAGAAAGGAAAAGGAAGGAAGAAACTAGATCAATCATATTTTACAGGTGGGAATGTAAAATGATACAGCCATTCTGGAAAATATTTTGGTAGTGTCTTAAACAAACATAAATGCAACTACCATAAAACCTAGCAAATGCAATTCTGAGCAGTTATTATAGAGAAACAAAATTTTATATTTATACAAAAACCCCAAAACCAGTTGCTGATGAGTTGATTCTGAATCATGGCAGCCCCCCTAATCTGTACACAAATGTTTATAGGTGATTTACTCATAATAATCCCAAAACTGGAAACAACTTGGATATCCTTCAAGAGGTGAATGATTAAACTGTGATAAATGATCAGTTAAAAGTAATGAAGTATTGATACATGCAACAACGTGGATGGCTCTCCAGAAAATTTTGCTGAGTAAAAAACATCAGTCTATTATATAGTGCATGATTCCATTTCTATAGCATTCTTAAAATGACCAAATTATAGACAGTGGAAATGGATTAGTGGTTGCCAGGTATTAAGGAGGTGGTGAGAGGGGAAGCAAAAGGGCAACATGGGGAGTCTTTGTGTTGATGGAAATGTTCTATATCTTATTTTTTCCCCCTTTTTTTCAAGATCTATTCTGATGCACAACACTGTCAGTTATAATAACCATCTTATCTGTAGTTGTTAGGTGTTGTGGAGTCAATTTTAACTCATAATGATGCTATGTGACAGAGTACAACTGCCCTATGGGCTTTTCTAGGCTCTGATGGTGCAACGGTTAAATACTCAGCTGCTATCTGAAAGATTAGTGGTTCTAACTCTCCCAATGGCTCCATAGTGAAAGATGTGGCAATTCACTCTTGTAAAGATTATAGCCTAAAAAACGCTGTGGGGAAGTTCTACTCTGACACACGGGATCACTATGAGTCAGAATCTATTTGAGGGCATGCAAAAAGAACAACACTCTGCAAGAGCCAATTACCAGATCTTTCTCCTACAAAGCCAGTGGATAGGTTCAAACAACCATCCTTTTGGGCACCCTGGATATGATAGTGTGCTGTAGTTTTGCACCATGTTGCCATTGAGGGAAGTAGTTAAGGGTACACTAGATGTTTCTGTATCATTTCTTACAACTGTATGTGAATCTACAATTATCTCCAAATAAAATTTTTAATTAAAAAATGAATTAACTACAGCAGCATAAATATATGAACTACTGATCCATGTTACAACATGGATAAACACCAAAATCATTATGCTAAGTGAAAGAAGCCAGATATAGACTACAATTTGGAAAACTCTGGATGAAATTCTAAGTTACTTTATTATTGTAAGTCCAGTGTTTTATTGTTGTTGTTTTAAATATAGTTTAAAAATACTGTCTTCTACATCTTGGAATAGCCTATCTTTAAACCTCTTCCTCAGCCCATTGTACTCTAGCGACACTGATCTTCTTTCTCTTTCTTGAAATTGCCAAGCTAGTTACTGTTCAGGGCTTCTGAACTTGCTGTTCTCTTCCTAGGCACTCCACTTTCAACTCAAGCACCACTTCTGAGAGGGATTCTCTGATCACTCTGGCATCAACACTTTCAACATATTCCCCCATTCACAGATGCCATCATTTTGATTATAATTTAAACTTGCTTTATTCATTTATTTAATTGCAGCTTGCTGTCTTATCCAGTTAGAGGATGACTTGTATGAAACCAGATACTTTACTTGTCTTATTCACTCCAGCATATTCACCACCTAAAGAATATGGTGACATATTAGAAATTCAATATAGTTCCAGTGATTGAATGAAAGAGTGGCTGAAAATCTCAAATCATCTCCTGACAAAGGATCTTGGAACACATGTATTCAGGAGGTAGGTGGTCCCTAAGAAATGTCCTAGAGTGCAGGCTCCATATTTTGTTTCTTATTTACAACCTAAGATTTTACCCTTACCTCTGTCTCTCAAAGGAGCCCTAGCAGTGCAGTGGTTAACAGTTCAGCTGTTAACCAAAGGTCAGTAGTTAAAACCCATCAGCCACAACACTGGAGAAAGATGTGGCAATCTGCTTTCATACAGATTACAGCCTTGGAAAACCCTATACCCAAACCAAACTCATTGCGCTCTAGTTGAATCCGATTCATAGCAACCCCTCCTTGGGTTTCCAAGGCAAGAAGAATTCTATTCTGTCCCATAGTGTTACTATGATTAAAATAGGATTCACCAGCCACAGGTTTGGTATGGTGTTTTGGTTCCATTTCTCAAACCCAAAACTCCTTCTCCCACATTTTCTATAAAATTATGCTACCTGGAGTTTGTATTGTTTAAACTATTGCTTTTCAACACTAATTTATCTGCAATTCTTTCACTACAATATCAGATTGCCCAGTACAATGTATGAGCAGTTTAATCTTTGTGGAACATTTACACATTTAGTTAAATTCCAGATTGAGTTTTAGCTTATCTGAAAATTTCATTGGTTCTTCTTCTTCATCTCAAGTCTATTAACCAGCCATGTAAAGCCTTATATTGCTCAACAGAACTATTTTAGCACTAGACTTACTATTTTCCCAGTATGTGTGTCCACATGATTACCTCCTTCCTCTGAAAAGTTTTTTTTTTTTTCTTGAATATAATTGTATCTCAGAAATCTAGTATGGATATGTGTTTAAATTTCCCATTTCTCTACCTATTATATATGTTTTATAAATTCTATCTTTATTCTGGCAGATCTTATCATTTAATATATATAGAAAGCTCAAACAAATCAATAAAAAAACCAACAATCCTCCTCCACAAAAAAAGAGCAGGTGCAGGGCAACAAAATTTGTAATGAGGACTTTAATAGGAAAAGAAATGCAAGTCAACTATAAACATGCAAAGATATATAGTATCACTCATAATTTAAAAGCTGCTTTTTAAAACACAGAGTCCTTGGATGGTTTAAGTGGTTAATAATCTTAGCTGTTAACTGAAAGATTAGAGGTTTGAGTCCAGCCAGGGGTACCTTGGAAGAAATGTAGAGCCACCATTACAGAATATTTTGATCAAAGGTTCCACAGAAGAATCCTGATCAAAAGGGAGGAAATTCAGAACAGAATTTTAAATTCTCATGGATTCTAGACTTTCTGGAGCCATGTAGTGTAGATGAACCACTGAAACTATTGCCCTAAGATAATCTTCACATCTTAAACCAAAAATATTCCTAGTAAAAATGGTCTGCCTTGGACAATGTGCTCTTTTAAGAATTATCTTTACAGGGTCAAATACACAATAGTAATTTGAAAGATTAGATAGGAACCTTAGGGGATAGTGAGCTTATGTTAGTGAGGGAGAAATGACTAAGAAAAAAAGAGTGAAAAGGTTTTCACAAGTTGAAGATGTAATCAGTGTCACTAAATACTACATGTAGAAACTGTTGAATTGGTGTATATTTTGCTGTCTATATTCTCAGCACAACAACAAAATAGATAAAATTTAGAAAAAAAGAAAAGCCTGGCAATATGCTTCCCCAAAATCAACCATTGAAAACTCTATGGAGTGTAGTTCTACTCTTATACACATGGCTAACCATGAGTTGGGATTGACTCAATGGCCAGTATTTTTTGTTTGTTTTTGTCTTGTTTGCTTTAATTAAAACACAATGAAACAATGTTTTGTTTTGATTTGTTTGTTTTTACCTGTAAGATTGGAAAAGCTTAAATGGAAAACAATACACAGCATGGGGAAAAGTATGAGAAAACAGGCCATCTCATACATTGTTGTCTATGGAAGAGATTGACACAACTCTTTGAAAGATGGTTAGATAGTATTAACAAATTTACTATGCACATACACTTTCCCTTTAAAATTTCATTTTTAGGAGTTTATCCTGAATGAAATATAGCCACACAGGAAAAGATACATGTATAAAAATTGTATTACAGCATTGATATTATTAATCATAAAACTGTTGTTATGCTTGAACTGTCATTGCAGCCACTGTGTCTGTCTTTCTCATTGAGGGTCTTCCCCTTTTACATTAACCTCTATTTACCAACCATAATATCCTTCTCCAGGGACTGGTCCCTTCTGATAACATGACCATAGTGATACTGCTTCAGAAACCCAAGGAGGGGTCGCTATGAGTCGGGTCCAACTCAACGACACATAACAGCAACAACAACAATTAGGCATCCAGATCTTCCCTTAACATTCCTAGGGGCCCTGAAAGCCCATACCCTATATCTAAATAATGAAAAATTATAAATCATGGTACATAAAATAAATTTCATCATCTTTCATCAAAAAATATACTTTCATATCTATATGAAGTGCCATGATTTTGACAAAGTAAAAATGAACTGACATGGCATTGAAGTCTCTACACAGTAAAGTTCCATCCTACCTATTCAGAAGTATCTCTCACCACTGTTCCTTCACTATATTGCCCAGCCACAAGACTCATCTCCATTCCTGGAATGGTTAGTGTTCTTTCTAGGTGCATGCTCTATCTTTTGCTTGAAAGATTCTTCAGCTCTCAAAATTCTTCCTGGTAGCTCAATGTTACTTTTTTTTTTTTTTTTTTTCACCATATGTGATCCTCAGTCAGAGTGAATTATCCCCTCCTCTGTGTTCCCTTAGCTGTCTATGATAGCTTTTACAAATAATCTGTCTGAGATTATAAAGGATTGTGCACAACTTTTTCCTCCACCAGATACTGAGTTACTTTAGAGTGTGATTATTTTATTCATTTCTGTACTTTCTTTGTGTCTGGGACTGAGTTTATAAGCAGCATATACTCTACATTTGTTAGAACTGAATTATAAATTACTGAAAAGAAAAACATAATTTTACTATGAAAATTAAGAATATAATAAAAATGGAGAAAAAAATTTGCTTAAGGGACACTAAATTTATGTGAATGGTGGTGGAGTGATGTGATAGTTAGGGTTGTGTGTCAACTTGGCTGGACCATGGTTCTGAGTGATTTAAACAATTGTGATGTGGTTATTCCCATGATGAAATCATATGTATATGTTTTGAGCAGCCAATCCATTGAAAGGGAGTTTCCCTAGGGGTATGGCCTGCTTTCAATATATATATGGACATCCTGGGGAAAAGAGAGACTCTTCTGTGGACCTGGATCCTGTTTGTGCTGCCCACAATTGTCCATGAGCGAGCAATCCACTATTTGGCCTGGTGATCTTGAATTTGTCATCTGCTGGAGTCAACAGCCGGTATACTGCCTGCCAACCTTGAACTTGTCAGTCCCTGCAGCTGCATGAGTTGGGAAAAACTTCTAGTTTGATGTTTGATCCAGGAAATAGGGACTTGCCAGCTTCTATAAGTGTGTGAGCCATTTTCCTAAGACAAATTTCTCTCTCCCTTTCTCTCTCTCTAAACTTTACTGGTTTTGCTTCTCTAGAGAACCCAGCCTAACACATATGGTATTCAGAGAGTGGGATGTTGCTCTGACAGATACCTAAAATGTAGAAATAGGAGTGGAGTGCATCCTTGACCTGAGACCCCAGCAGAGAGGCCCCAGTATGCAGCATGAGAGATAGCAGTAGCAGAGCCGAGAGACTGTAATGAGACAGCAACAGCCCACAGATTAGAAAGCTGGATGCCACTGGGTAGGCAGCTTCTTGGTGGAGTGGGTTGCCTTTGGGCCTTAATTTGTAGAAGAGACCAGCATGAGATGGAGTAGCAGGTTGGCCGGCCCACGGAGCAAAAAAGCTAAATGTCCTTTGGGCAGGAAGATTTCTGGCAGAGTGTGTTGCACTTGGGCATTAACTGGCAGAAACAGAGAGATCAAGGAAACTGGAAGCAGAGCTGCCTCAGCATCAAGGGTAGTAGGACCATGGGCTTTGGGGGTGGAACCACCAGAGCTTCCTAAATTTCAAAGAGTCAGATCTTCAGTAACTTAGTTCTGGAGTGTGGGGCTGCTCATTCATGTAAGCCAGGGGGATGGAGCCATAACTCATGCCCAACAGTGAGGGGGCAGGGCTGCCATGCCCAAGAGGTAGAGGAATGGGGGTCACCAGGCCAATGGGGTGAGGCCACCAATCAGAGGAACTACAGGACTAGAGCCACCCAGTGAAGGAGATATGTACAGATGCTATCCATTGAAGATCTGAACAGGTGGCAAGTTGACAAGGGATGGAATTGTGATGGTTAATTTTGTGTGTAAACTTGGCTGGGCCTGGTTGAATGGCTGGGCAGATGGATATAGTTATTCCTCATGGTGAGACTGGCAATTAACTCCATGCTGTAATCTATTGGAGCAACTGAGTAGCTGCTTTAGGAATGTGGTCTGCTTCCAGTATATAAGAAGCAACTTTGAGGAAGGTCTCCAGCTTTTTGGCACACTTGAACCCTGCATGTAGCCGAGTCTTCATTCAGTAGCCCACCATGCTCTGCTGATTTTTAGTGGACTTGAATTAACGACCTGCCATGTGGTTTGGTAACATCGAGACTGTGCCTTTTTACTTGTTGACCTTGGTTTTGTCAGCCTCAACAGCCAGCAGCTGCCTGAGTGAAGAAAGCCTCCTGCTTCAGTGGGCCAAGAGCAAGAGGCAGAGCTGAAGCCTAAGGTGAAGGGGTTTTCACCCAGCCCCTAGAGCCTAGCACTTTGAACTCAGACTTCTAGACTCCAAAACTGTAAGAGAATAAACTCCTGTTTGTTCAAGTCATCGCATTTGTGGTATTTCTGTTAGAGCATCACTAGGTAGCAAGAATGGATTCACAACTGGAAGGCTGGCAATTCAAACTGACCAGCCACTCCTCAAAAGGAAGACTGGGCAATCTACTTCCATAGAGATACTATCTCAGAAACCCAAGGAGGGGCCCCTACAGAAAATGTTGAGACAACATATGCTTTCTTATGTATAGTTTCACCATAATGAAGAATGGAGGGATTAATACAATTAGGAAGCTTTACAACTAAAAACTCATAGTCAAATTTGTTTCATGTATATCCTTCCCATCCTCAAATTTCCTTCATTTTATTCACAAAACAACAAAAGCATTGAAACATCAATTTAACAAGAAATACTTAATATCATCAAATTTCTAAGCAATATAAACATTTCCTTGATTGTATGACTTTTTTTTTTTTTT
>NW_006921633.1:6005667-6038247 GCF_000298275.1 Orycteropus afer afer | reverse complement strand
GTAGGTTCTCTTTTGACTCTTTTGGAGAAGTCTTTGGAAGCACATAAAAATTTAATTTTTAGAAGGTCCCAATCATCTGGTTTCTCTTCTGCTGTTTGTGAATTTTTAATTGTGCTTGATAGTCTATTTATGCCATATATTAGGGCCCTTAAATTTGCCCCTAAATTTTCCTTGAAGAACTGTATAGTTTTAGGTTTCTGTATGACAATTTTTGTTTGAGTCAGTATTCAAGTAAAATTCTTATATTGCTATTGGCTTATTTGGTTGTTAGATCTCTTTCTCCATAAATTCTTTCTCTATCTTCTCTCTTCCTAGCCATTTTTGTTGTTGTTGTGGAAGAAATTAGATGCTGAATTAATAGAATTTCTCACAATCTGGATATTAAAGATTGCATTTCTGAGTTATCATTTAATGTGTAATATGTCATTACATTAAATGTGTGATTAAACGTGTCAATACATGTAAATTGATAACAAAGAGACTTGATGAGATTCTAGCTTGATGTTTTGTCAAGAATACCTCATGCATTAGATAGGATAGTATATGTTCTTGAAATCCATCTCTATGGTGTTACTTGATGGTTGTAGTCTTTGCTGATTATTGCCTCGATCCAATATTTCATTGTTGTTGTTGTTGTTGTTATGTGCCCGACTCATAGCGACCCCTCCTTGGGTTTCCGAGGCAGTATCACTACAGAAGTAGGATTGCCCAACCTTCCTTCCAAGGAGTGGTTGGTGGGCTTGAACTGCCAGCCTTCTGGTTAGCAGTCTGTATATGTATTTAATATTGAATTATACTGAATGAGAGGTAAATAGAAATTTCCTATAAATTGCAGGAAATTAAATATATTTTTTAAAACTTTTTTATTGTGATTTGGGTACAAGTTTACAGACTAAATTGGTTTTTCATTCAATCATTCATACACATTTTGTTTTGTGACATTAATTGCAGTCCCCACAGTGTAATAGCATTCTTCCCACTTCTTCCTGTGGGAAGGAATTTCAGTGCATCCTTCTTCCTATACATTTTGCCTTTGAGTGATTGATATCCCTGGGCAAATGCTACTCTTTTGATCTCATATTGTTGATTTTTCTAAGGCTTGTGTACCTCCCTGGTGTTGTTCAACTTACTAGCCTGTTCTGTCATTTGGTGGATGTTGAGCCATGAGGGATGAGTTCACATCCAGGCCTGAAGGGTGTCAAAGGGTCATAGTCTTGGAGGTTCCACTAGTCTCTATCAATCGTTAAGCCTGGTCTTTTAAAATTATTATTATTGTTATTATCTTGAGTTTTGTTCTAAAACTTTCTCCCACTCTGTCCAGGATCTCCTTTTGTGATCCCTTTCAGATCAGTCAGCAGTGGTAGCTAGGCATCATTTAGTTTTTCTGGTCTCAGGGTCATGGAGGCTAGGGTTTGCAAAGTCCTTTAGTTCTTTGGACTAATTGTTTCCTTGCATCTTTGATCTTTGATTTTCTTAAGTTTTCTTTGCTCTCAAAAGGAGAAAATTAAATATTTACATTAGCAAATGACAATAAATTGTTTGACAATTTGACATGTAATATTAATTAAGTTTCATTGTATTTGTTATATTTTCCAAATTTCATTGTCCATGGATATTTGAGTAAAATAACATTCACACCACATTATATGCTATCCTGATAATTGTTTTAATGAGGATGATAGCAAAGGGCTGTTCATGAAATATACTTTCACATTTACCCAAATGATGTGAATATTCACTAGCATATCATCTTACTTGACATTCAGTCCCCTTATTAACTAAAGTAATAAAGCATTAACAAAGTTACATCTACAGCTGGTGTGTGGTATAGAATTTGTCAGCTTAAGCCTAACCATTTAATATGTTGTTGTTGTTAGGTGCCCTCAAGTTGGCTCCAACTCATAGGGATCCTAAGTACAACAGAATGAAATACTGCCCAGTCCTGTGCCAGCCTCACAACCCTTGCTATACTTGAGCCCATTGTTGCAGCCACTATGTCAATCCATCTTGTTGAAGATCTTCCTCTTTTCACTGACCATCCATTTTACCAAACATGATATCTTTTTCCAGGGAATGGTCCCTTCTGACAACACGACCAAAGTTGGTGAGATGAAATCTGGCCATTCTCACTTCCAAGGCGCATTCTGGCTGCACTTCTAGGACAGATCTGTTTGTTCTTCTGGCAGTCCATGATACTTTCAGTATTCTTTGACAACACCACAACTCAAAGCATCAGCTCTTCTTTGCTCTTCCTTATTTGTCATCCAGCTTTCACCAGCATATGAGGCAACTGAAAATATTATGGCTTAACTTAAGCACACTTTAGTCTTCAAAGAGACATCTTTACTTTTCAGCACTTTAGAGTGGTCTTTTGTAGCAGATTTTCCCAGTGCAATATGACATCTGATATCTTGACTACTGTTTCCACTGGTGTTGATTTTGGAAGCAAGGAAGATGAAATCTTTGACAACTTCAAACTTTTCTCCATTTATCATGATGCTGCTTATTGGTCCAGTTGTGAGGACTTTCATTTTCTTTATGTTGAGGTGTAATCCATACTGCACAATATAGTCTTTAATTTTTATTGGTAAGTGCTTCAAGTCATCTTTACTTTCAGTAAGCAAGGTTGTGTCACCTGTATATCGCATGTTGTTAATGAGTTTTCCTCCAATTTTGATGACTCATTCTTCTTCATATAGTCCAGCTTCTCAGATTATTTGCTCAGCATACAAATTACATAAGTGTGGTGAAAGGATATAACACTGACTCACTCCCTTCCTGATTTTATACCAGGCAGTATGCCTTTGTTCTGTTTGAATGACAGCCTCCTTGTCTGTGTGCTGGTTCCTCACAAGCACATTTAAGTGTTCTAAAATTCCCATTCTTCTCAATGTTATGCATAATTTGTTATGATTCACACAGGCAAATGCTTTTGCATAGTTAATAAAACATAAATAAATATCTTTCTGGTATTCTTTGTTTTCAGCCAAGATCCGTTTGACATCAGCAATAATAGCCCTTATTCCATGTTCTCTTCTGAATCCAGCTTGCATTTCTGGAAGTTCCCTGCCAATATACTGCTGCAACAATTTTGGAATTATCTTTAGCAACATTTTACTTGTGTGTGATATCAATTATATTGTTTGATAATTTCCACATTCTGTTGGATCACCTTTCTTTGGAATGGGTACAAATATGAATCTTTTCCAGTCAGTTGGCCAGGTAGCTGTCTTCCAATTTTCTTGGCATAGACCAGTAAGTGCCTCCAGTGTAGCATCCACTTGTTGAAACATCTCAATGGGTATTCCATCAATTCCTGGAGCCTTGTTTTTTGCCACTCTTCAGTGGAACTTCTACTTCATCCTTAAATACAATTGGTTCTTGATGATATATCATCTCGTAAAATTGACCAATTCTTTTTGAACAGTGACTCTGTGTATTCCTTCCATTTTCTTTTCATGTTTCTTGCATCATTCAATATTTTACCCATAAAATCTTTCAGTATTGCAACTCGAGGCTTGAAGTTTTTCTTTAGTTCTTTCAGCTTAAGAAATGTTGAGTGTGTTCTTCCCTTTTGGTTTTCTAACTCAAGGTCTTTGCATATTTCATTATAATAATTGATTTTGTCTTCTTTAGCTGCACTTTGAAATCTTCTGTTCAGCTCTTTTTTCTTGTCATTTCTTCCATTTGCTTTAGCTACTCTCCACTCAAGGGCAAGTTTCAGAGTCTCATCTGACATCCATTTTCTTTTTCTCCTGTCTATTAAATAACCTTTTGCTTTCTGCATGTATGATGTTCTTGATGGCATCCCACAACTTGTCTGGTTTTTGGTCATTTGTGTTCGATATGTCAAATCTGTTCTTTCTTTCTTTTTTTCAGAGGCAGACAACACTTTAGTTTTATTTCAATCAAATCACAACACTTTCTTTTCCAACTGCTGTGAAGTACATCTACTTTGTACCATTACAAATCCACTTTAAAAAATTTTCCTGTTGACATTACAGCAAGCTTTTCTTTTCAAACAGAGGAGTATTCCCAAATTCTTCCTCAAAAATATAAGCTCCATTCCAGTAAATGGCAATAGTACATGAAATTGCAGTAAATCAGACCCTTGACAGCCAATAAGTATTAAACAGTTTATTAGAAAGAATGTAGATATTTAAAAAAAAATTGCTACTATCATGAACACAAATTGAGGTTTTCAGAAGCTGAATCAAAATAAATAAATAAAAATAAAAAATCCAATAGTGTATGAATTTTTTTTTTTTCACTCATTTGCCATACTGATTGAAAAAACTAATTTGGTCTAAATGTAGAGACTCTCAAACAACAATGTACAGTCTTTCTTTGTCCTTCATGCCAAGATATGTAAAAATGTAAGGGTCAAACAATATCAAAAGTACAGGCATCAAAAACCATCTAAATTAGGGTATTCACTAGTTTTAGCTAAGACATATTTGAACACTGACAAGTGATAAGAAATGCACTTCACATTATTGTATGTAAGTTATCACATGTGAAGTGCATTTCTTAAGAAATAAAACTTTATTGGAATAATTCTGAAGATATACCAGAGGAGCAGCAAGTTACCAGTTTATGATGTCAGCCAATTTGTTTCAGTCACTTGGAGCCCAAGTTCTAAAATCTAAAATTTAGTTCTTTCCCTAAGTTGAGAGTTTCCTATCAGTCAGTATCTATGTTATGAAGTAAAGGAGACTTAGGTGAAATGTTTTATTACAACTGCTGTATCAACTGCCTAAGACCTCAATCCTCAACAGCTTCATGGAAGTCTGGGAAATGATCATGCATAAGGTTATTGCCTTAGCTGACTTAAAATTGCCCCAAACAATGATACATATCAACCCTTAATGAAGCCTTTTTTTTTTTAACAGTTTGAAAAATGGGTTGAAGAAGGTAAATACAGAATCTGCCTTTATATGAAATTTTGCAGAGAAGTTATTTTTCCTTCTCAAAATCCCAGTGGTGACAGTGTTTCTTACTCCAGATCCAGCATTTTTTCATCATCACTGTCTTGTGACTCATCATCTGCTCCACTAATTCTGGTAAATCTTCATCCTCATCACCATCCAGGCTGTTCATCATCTCAGAGAAACCGTCAAAATTAGACATGTCTTCATCTGAATCATCTTCTCAGTGTTTCCAATTGTTGAAGTCCACACAAACAATTCAGCTTTGCTCTTTTCTTTTGTTAACCTTGACCAGGACTGGCCAGATTCTCCTTTTCTTAAACAGCATAAGATTGATCTGTCCGTTCTTTTATGCTTGGAATCACTTGGATTAATACAGTAAAAAAGATCAATTTCATTTAAATGTTTAAAATTATCCTTCCTCCAAGACAACTGAACGTAAGATTGGATTTGTCAAAATTTACATTAACATCTTTACTGTCTTCAATCCAAAATTCAATAAAAACAGAGTCCCTTCGATCGTACCACTTTTCTGAACCAGGCTGCGTTATGAACGGAGCTGGGGGAGTGGCAATTGCTGGGAAATTAACTCTTCTCCAGTGACGACAGTGGAGGTTTTCTCCAGGATCGTGGCGTCTTCTCACTTCCCTTAAGCGATTGCAGTAGTGGGCTCGGCCTGGGTACCCAGAATGCAGCCCACGGAGAGTGTTACTCTTCAGGTGGGACACAGGAGGAAAAAATAGGAAAAGGGGTGCGAGGACAGAGAATGAACGTCTCTGTGTGAGAGGGAGGGGTGGTGAGCGCAAATCTGTTCTTTAGGTGGTCTTTAAATTCAGATGGGATGTAATAAAGGTCATAGTTTAGCTCTCGTGGCTTGTTTTAATTTTTTTCATCTTCAAGTTGAACTTCCTTATGAGCAGTTGATGGTCTGTTCCACGGTCAGGTCCTGGTCTTGTTTGGGATGAAGATATTAAACTTCTCCATTGCCTCTTTGCACAGATGTAGTCTATCTGATTCCTATGTATTACATATGTTGAGGTCCATGTGTATAGCTGTTGTTTATGTTGTTGAAAAAGATATTTGAAATGAATAAGTCATCGGTGTTGCAAAATTCTGTCATGCAATCTCTAGTGTCATTTCTATCATAAGGGCCATATTTTGCAACTACTGATGATTCTTCTTTGTTTCCAACTTTCACATTCCAGTCACCAGTAATAATCAATTAAATACTAAATACCAATACTTTAAGGCTTTCATTAATGTAGCTCATATTAATTAGTGTGTTAAGTTCTTTTACAGTAGTGTAGTCAAACCCTTTGCATCAGTTGAACTATGTTTGCTGTGTGCAACAGAAACCCAACTACAATAGTTTAACAGCAATTTTTTTTTTTTTTTTCCCCTCATATCATGATAAATCTGGACACAATTGGTTCAGGATTGGTACATCTGGTCAAGGAAGGTCTAGGATCCTTTCAAATTCTTATCCTATTATCCTTTTCATATGGTATTTATTTTTACATTTTCAAAATACCTTCTCTCCCTCCAGACATTATATCCATATTCCAGGCAGGGCAAAAGAGGGAAGAGCAAAGAATAAATGATATGCCAGCTGAGCCTATTCTCCTAATACTGGGTGTGGGGTGGGGGTAGGAGGGTGAGGAGGTTGGGGAGGTTCTTTTAAATGCCACTCAGTAAATTTAATCTGCTATCTCATTTGTCAGAACTGATCACATGCCCATTATGGTATAGTAATAGATCTATACTCCTGCTATGTGAACAATTCAAACTCTGAACATATGGCATTGAGAATGGTTATTTAGTAAGAAACCAAGACCTTAAATCCCTGTCAGTAATATTTTTTAAGGTAGTTTTACTCAAAATTAGAAAGCATTGTAGGCCTTGTGCTACTCAGGTATCTGAATATAAACTAAATCTACCACCCTGAACACCAAATATTTGTTTTGAAATTAAAAAAAAACTATCATGAAAATAAGTTTTGCAGTTTCCAAAGCATGGAAGAAGTAGCAACAAGAAAACAACAAGCAAACAAAAAAAGCTAAAGTGGAGGGAGTGACTAGAAACCATTTCTGTGTCATCCTTTTCAAAGTTTATACTGTGTTACCTCATCAGTTCCATTTGAAACTGCTAACCACACAATAACCATTTGGCCAAAGATAAATCTAACATGTTGTTGTTGTTGTTGTTTGCCGTCGAGTCGGCCCTGACTCATAGCGACCCCTCCTTGGGTTTTTGAGGCAGTATCACTACGGAAGTAGGATTGCCCAACCTTCCTTCCGAGGAGTGTCTGGTTGGTTTGAACCACCAGCCTTCTGGTGAGCAGTCAAGTGCCTTAGGCACTATGCTACCAGAGCTCCTAAGTCTAATATAGCCAAATTATTTCCAATTCCTTAGATCTATAGATTCTAACAGCTTAATAAATGAATTTGTTTAACTGGGATAAATAGAGTCATATGTAATTGGAGTTATTCACACATTAAACTGTAAGGAAGCAGCAAACCCAATTAGATTAAATCCAAACATGTCTCCATGGAATTTGTGGAAGACGTTTAAGCAGAGACATGTCACTTTCATAGGCCAATTTGCTTGTACCTGTCTACTTAGATTTATTGTGATTTGTTCTTTTTTTCTGTGTGTTTATTTGCAGATACTGATCAGCTGCAGATGCAACAGACAGCAGTGTAACTTTGGAATATTTTTGTTAATTAACTTGGGTTCAGGTTCTAATAACATGCATGAATTATTCCTAGGCTACTAATAGAGTGTGGAAAATAAATGTTGTTGCTCTTCTTTGGTTTAATTTTCTGCTATTTTATGTTATATACAATGTCTATTAGGTTATTGGAAACAAAACAAATATAGTCAATATTAATGTTTTATGTAAGTCATAGAGAAAAGTAGGAAAGGATACAATCCAAAGAAATGTGAGTTAGTATTCAATGTAAAAATGTTTCCATCATTAAATAATTATAGTAATTATAGTTTACATAATAGAGAATATAGGAGGAAGTGGCTGATAGAGCTAGTCAGGAAGCTGGTGCTGGCAGTTGTTATTGCTAACACTAAAGGGTCTGTGTTCTGGTTACCTAGTACTGTTCTGACAAGAATATATCACAAATAGGATGGCTTAAACAAACAGAAGTTTATTTTACAATTTGGAGGTTTTAAGTCCAAGTTCAAAGTGCCAAGCTATAGGGGCTGGGTGAAAGCCTCTCTGCCTTGGGCTTCAGCATTGTCTCCAGCTCCCGGCCCACTGAAGCTGGAGGCTTTTCTTCACTCAGACAGCTGCTGGCTGCTGAGACTGAGAAACCCCAATGTTGACAAATAAAATGGCACAGTCCTGATGTTACCAAACCACACGGCAGGCCATTAATTTAAGTCCACTCTAAGTTCCAAGGTTGGCAGAGCATAGCAGACTGCTGAACAACGACATGGCTACATGCAGGGTCCAAGCATGCCATAAGCTAGAGACCATTCCCAAGCCTTCTCCTTATATACACAAAGCAGATCACAGACCAAAGACAGCTACTCAGCTGCTTGTGGTAGATCCCACCATGGAGTTGATTGCCAGTCTCATCATAGAGAATAACTACCACCAGCTGCCCAGCCACTCAACCAGGTCCAGCCAAGTTGACACAAACAACTACCACAGTATGATAGATTCATGGGGCTGAAATATCTAGAGAAGATCTTCAAAGCTGAGGCATCTGAAGTAGAACGAGTTGAAAGTAAGAGACCAGTTCAATGAAAAGGAGAACTTTAGATGGATTGATCACCAATTATGTAGGTTAAAAAAATTAAAAATAAAAATCCCCTGCCATCGAGTCAATTCCACCTCATGGTGATCTCCATTGGGTTTCCAAGGCAGTGAATCTTACAGAAGTAGATTGCCTCATTTTCTTGTGGAGCAGCTGGTGGGTTTGAACCACAAACCTCTGGTTAGTACTCAGATGCTTTAGGCATTGCACCATCAGAGGTTAGGTGATAAATGCCATGAAAAATAAATAAATAAATATGGTATTGTGGAAGGTTCTAAGCACTAATAGAAAAAAAAAGCAATTCAACCCAGGGAAGCAATTCAATTCAGGGCATATGTTGCTACAATATTGTTGTGTAATAATCGATTGCAAAACCTCAACAGCATGCAATAATCAATAAACATTTATTTAGCTGATATGTCTGTATGTCAGTGATTTAGGCTAGGAAGTTCTTTTGGTCATCTTATCCTGGTTTCTGCTACATTCTGTTAGCCAAAGCCAATCACAATTACAATTCAAAAACCAAAAAAACCACTGCCATCAAGTTGATTCTAACTCATGACAACCTTATAGAACACTTTCCATGATTGTAAATCTTTATGGAAGCAGACTGTATCATCTTCCTTCTGCAGAGTTGTAGGTGGATTCGAACCAATAACCTTTAGGTTAGCAGCTGAATGCCTTTACCACTGCACCAGCAGAGTTCCTCACTCACATTCAAAGGTGAGAAAATTGACTTGTCAGTGAGAGGAATCACAAAATCACTTGGCATAAGTGTGCATACAGAAAGGAGAGAAGAATCTGTTTCATGAATGAAATCAATCTGGATAATTATTCACATCCCTCTTCTGTTCAAAAGGTGACCTTACTATCCCAGGACTAACAAAAACCACATCCAATGACAGTATCAGATTCAGAGGTTAAATTTTTATGATCTATATTGCTTTAGATATGGCCCCTCTTGGTCCAGAGACCTATTATCTTAAAGGCAAATTATATTCCCTGAAAATACTCAACATACAGTAATAAAATAGGTTAAAAAAATCACTCATGACAAGGAAAAAATAAGAAGTATACACTGGTCCTTAATCCATTTATATTCTGAAATTTTGGAGACTGATTCTTCATTTGGGACTCATTCTGCTCTGTAGGAATTGATCCTCTGTTTCTCGTTCTTCATGGCTTTTGACTTCTTCTGAATGTCTTTGTCACTTTTTGTCTGTGTATGTGTGGTAAATAAATATGTAACAAAACATCAACCATTTCATTATTCTTCACATGTACAATTCAGTGACATTAATTCATTAATTAGATAACTTAGAGACATTTCATAATGTTTATATATTTCATGTTCCTGTACACGTTATGTTGTTCAATCATCTCTATTATTTGTTTCCAGGTTTTTCCATAACCCTTAACAAAAAGCTCAATATTTCTTTAGCAGTGAGTACCCTTTTTCTTCTCTCTCTTTCCTGCTGCTGGTAACCACTAATAAACTTTAGTCTCTATACACTTTCCTATTCAAGATATTTCATGCCACTCATATGTTAGTTTGTTGTAATGTGGTACTCATGTGTTTGGAGTGATGCTGCAAACTATTCCACTTGTATTTTAATTATCAGCAGGGTGGCCCATGGTGGACAGTTTTCAGTGGAGCTTCTAGACTAAAACAGACCAGAAGAATGACTTGGAGATCTGCTTCTGAAAAAATCAGCCAATGAAATCCTTATGGACATCAGCAGAACATTGTCTGATATAGTTCGGGAAGATGAACCCCTCAGGTTGGGAGACTTTCAAAATATGACTAGGGAAGAGGTACCTCCTCAAAGTAGTATTGTCCTTATTGATTTGGTTGGAGTAAAACTTATGGGATCTTCATTCACTGATGTGGCATGACTCAAAATTAGAAGAAACAGCTGGAAACATCCATGAGTAATCAGAGCATGGAATATAGAAAGTATGAATCAAGGAGAATTGGAAGTTCTCAAATGTGAAATGGAATACATCAAGATTGATATCCTAGGTATTAGTGAACTGAAATGCACTGGTATTGTTGTTGTTGTTATTATGTGCTGTCGAGTCAGAGCAGACTCATAGCGACCCCTCCTTGGGTTTCCGAGGCAGTATCACTACAGCAGTAGATTGCCCAACCTTCCTTCCGAGGAGTGGCTGGTGGGTTTGAACCCTCAGCTTTCTGGTTAGCAGTCAAGTGCCTTAGGCACTACACTACCAGAGCTCCTAGGACTGGTATTAGTGATTGTGAATTAAGCAATCATATTGTCTGCTATGCCAGGAATGGCAAATTGAAGAGGAATATGTTACATTCATTGTCAAAAAGAACATTTCCAAATCTATCCTGAAGTACAATGATGTTATTGACAGGAATATCCATACACCTACAGGGAAAACCAATTAATATGATTATTACTCAAATTTACATACCAATAACTAATGCCAAAGATGAAGAAATAGATTTTTTTTTTTTTTTAATTTCTCTAGTCTGAAGCACATCAAGCATGCATTTAAGATGCATTGATAATTACAGGTGATTGGAAAGCAAAAGTTGGAAACAAGAAGAAGGATCAGTAGTTGGAAATATATAGCCTTGGTGATAGAAACAACACTTGGAGATAGCATAATAAAATTTTGCAAAAGATCAATGACTTATTAATTGGAAATAGGCTTTTTTTTTCCCCCAATAAAAATGGTGATTATATATGTAGTTATTAGTGGATGAAGTAAATGGAAATCAAAATCAACTACAGCTGTGGAAAGAAGAAATGGAGAAGCTTAATATCATTAGTCAGAATGAGGCCAGAAGCCATCTCTGAAACAGACAACAATTGCTCATCTGCAAGTTCAAGCTGAAACTGAAGAAAATTGAAATAAGATCATGAGAGCCAAAGCATGATCTTGAGTATATCTTACCCGAATGTAGAAAACATCTCAAGAAGAATTTGATGGATTGAACACTGTGAAAATGGTGTAGTAGAAGCTGTTTAACTTCAAAAGAGGGGAGGAGGATGAAGATTGACAGGCCAGAACTGATTCCTATGAAGCAGAGGTGAGACATGCCTCCACCCACCAGTTTTTTTAACAATTCTGAAAACAACCACACCTCCCACTGTACTCTATACTTCTTTACTGGGGTTGATAGTTCACAGAACTCACAGACAATACTTAAGATTATGGGAGCATATTAGTGAAGTAACAGTTTACAATTCAAAGTTAGACATAACTCAAGATATAGTTCTTTGATCAGTGAAGTCTCTTCTCAGCAGTGCCCATAGGCATGCCTCTCTCTGGCCCTCACCCTGTTGGCCTCAGGACCCCTTGGCCTCTTCCTTACCAGGTAAGAATTACAAAGTTCTTTTACCTTTGCCAGAAAGTACCTGGAGGTACCCAACTCCACCGGTAAGCCTCTGCCCAAAGGCACTTATCTCAAGCTCCATGAGTTGGCCAACATCTGCACCAATGCCCAGAGGCACATCACTCCACCAGCAAGCCTCCTACCTAGAAGCCACTCAGCTTTCTCACTCCATGGGTCTGGAAGCTAACTGCCATTTTCTGCCAGTCCCCTTGTTCTGCTGCCACCACTTCTCTACCACTGCTTCTCACTGTCTCTCCAGTGTTAGACAGCTCTCTCTGTCTCTTGGGTCAATGAGGTGCAGGGACAGTAGATCCCAAAGATGTGCTCTGCTCCCATAGTTTCTTCTTGGTGGTGGTCAGGTCCCTTCCCACCTCTGGGATGGCTCATTTTAAGCCTAGCAGGAGAAAAACTGACCAATCTCTACATTAGGGTTCCATACATCTTAGTTACATGGGCCTACCCTACAATGATGTCATGCCCCTTATTTACATTATTACAACATCTAATTTGCTTTGTGGGCCACACATACCTAACATTTGTGCAGTTCTACCCAATCATTTGGAGAGAGTTACAAAGACTATGGCTAGAAAATCCATATCAAATAATTCAATGCACCGCAAACACTGATGACCAAAGATGAGATGTAATATGACATCAAAGACATCACACATCAAGAAATTATAAGAAAGAAAAGACCACAATGAATGTCAGAAGAGACTCTGAAACTCACTCTTGAATGTAGATCTAGTTGCCAGAACAAACAGAAGAAATGAAGTAAATGGCTTTGTCTGTTCTAGCTGCTCTTTGAAATCTTCTGCTCAACTCTTTTATCTTGTCAAAGATAAAAAAAAATTTAAAGGGCTGCTCAGGACCACAAGGTATTACAATGAACTGTGAATTAGAAAAACAAAAGGGAAGAACACTCTTGGAATTTCTCAAGCTGTAAAAACTGAGATAAAAATTCAAGCCTCTAGTTACAATATTGAAAGATTCTATAGGCAAAAATATTGAATGACACATGAAGCATCAACAACAGCAGCAAAAAACCAGAAAGCATACATGGAGGCAATCTTCCAAAGAGAATTGATTGATGCTCTACCCTTTCAGGATATAGCACATGACAAAAACTTATAGTACTGAAGAAAGAAGTCCAAGCTGCATGGAAGGCATTGGTGAAAAATAATCTCTAGGAATTGATGGGATTTTAATTGAGAAGTATCGAAAAAATGAATATAAGGCTGGAAGCACTCACTTCTTTATGCCAAAAAATTTAGAAGAGAGCTTTCTGGCCAACAGACTGAAAGAGATCCATATAAGTGCCCATTCCAAAGAAAAATGATCCAATGGAATATGGAAATTATAAAAAAAAATATTATTAATATCACAAGCAAGTAACATTTTGCTGGAAATAATTAAAAAACAACATTCCAGCAGTATATAGACAAGGAATTGCCAGAAATTTAAGCCAGGTTCAGAAGAGGAAATGAATGAGGACTATCATTGCTGATATGAGATGTATCTTACGTGACAGCAGAGAACACTAAAAAGATAATTACCTGTGTTTTATTAACTATGCAAAGGCATTCCACTACATGAATCATCAATTATGGAACACATTTTGAAGAATGGGAATTACAGAATTTTTAATTGTGTCTTGTGGAAGTTATACACAGACCTACAGGCACTCATTTGAACAGAACAAAGGGATAGTGTATGGTTCAAAAGCAAGAAACGTATATGTCCTAAAAGAAATGACAAGATAAAAGAATTGAGCAGAAGATTTCAAAGAGCAGCTAGAGCAGACAAAGCCAATTACTATAATGAAATGTGCAAAGACTTGGAGTTAGAAGACCAAAAGGAAGAGTACACTTGGCATTTCTCAAGCTTGAAGAACTAAGGAAAAAAATTAAGCCTCAAGATGCAATATTGAAAGATTCTATGGGCAAAATATTGAATGATTCAGGAAACATCAAAAGAAGATGGAAGGAATATACAGTCACTGCACCAAAAAGAACAGGTCGATCTTCATCCATTTCAGGAAGTGGCATATGATCAAGAACTAATGATATTGAAGGAAGTAGTTGAAGCTGCACTGAAGGAATTGGCAAAGAACAAGGCTCCAGGAACTGATGGAATATCCACTGAGATTTTTCAACCAACGAATGTCCCACTGGAGGCAGTCACTCAGTTTTGCCAAGAGATTTGGAAGACAGCACCTGGCCAACTGACTGGAAGAGATGCATATTTGTACCCATTCCAAAGAAAGGTGATCCCACAGAATGTGGAAATTATTGAACAATATCATTAATGTCACATGCAAGTAAAATCTTACTGAAGATAATTCAAAAACATTTGAAGCAGTATGTTGACAGAGAACTTCCAGAGGTACGAGCTGGATTCAGAAGAGGATGTAAAATGAGGGACATTGTTGCTGATGTCAGATGGATATTGGCTCAAAGAAAAGAATACCAGAAAGATGTTTACTTGTGTTTTGCTGACTATGCAAAAGCATTTGATTGTGTGGATCATAACAAATTGTGGATAACATTGAAAAGAATGGGAATTCCAGAACATTTAATTGTACTCATGAGGAACTGTACATAGAGCAGGAGGCTGTTGTTTGAATAGAACAAGGGGACACTGCATGGTTTAAAATCAAGAAGGGAGTGTGTCAGGGTTGTGTCCTTTCACCATACATATTCAATCTGTATGCTGAGCAAATCGTCAGAGAATCTGGACTATATGAAGAAGAACGTGGCATCAAGATTAGAGGGAGAATCATTAACAATCTTTGATATGCTGATGATACAACTTTGCTTGCTGAAAGTGAGGATGGACTTGAAGCACTTATTGATGAGGATTGAACAATGCAGTCTGCAGTATAGAATACATCTCAATATAAAGAAAACAAAACTCACAACTGGACCTATAAGCAACGTCACAATAAATGGAGAAAAGATTGAAGTTGTCAAAGACTTCATATTGCTTGGTTCTATCATTGATGCCAATGAAAGCAGAAGTCAGGACATCAGATGACATATAGCACTGGGCAAGTTGGCTGCAAAAGACCTCTTTCAAATGCTGAGGAGCAAAGATATGTCGTTGAAGAACTAGAGTGCGCCTGACACAAGCCATGATATTTTCAATTGCCTCATATGCACGTGAGAGCTGGAAAATGAATAAGGAAGACTGAAAAAGAATTGATACTTTTGAGTTGTGGTGCTGGCAAAGAATGCTGAAAGTACCATGGGCTGCTAAAAGAACTAACAAATCTGTCTTGGACGAAGTGCAGCCGGAAAGCTTCTTGGAAGTGAAAATGGCCAGACTTTGTCTCACCTACTTTGGTCATGTTATCAGAAGGGACCATTCCCTGGAGAAGGATGTCATGCTTTATAAGGTGGAGGGTTGATGAAAGAGGGGAAGGCTCTCAATGAGATGGATTGACACAGTGGCTGCAACAATGGGCTCAAGTATAGCAGGGGTCATGGAGCTGGTGCGGGATCAGAGGGTGTTTTGATCTGCTGTGCATAGGGTAGCTATGAGTTGGAGACGACTCAATGGCACCTAACAATAACAACAACAACGTATGTCCTGATTGTATTCTTTCACCATACTTGTCTAATCTGTGTGCTGAAAAAATAATCTGAGAACTTATAATATATGAAGAACACAGCACTAAAATTGGAGGAAGACTAATTAATAGCCTGTGATATGCAGAAGACACAACCTTACTTGGTGAATGTGAAGAGGACTTGAAGCACATACTAATGAAGATCAGACTGCATCCTTCAGTATTGATTACTCTTCAATATAAAGAAAACACAAATCCTTATAACTGGATCAATGAAGAACCTCATTATAAAAAGAGGAAGTATTGAAATTGTCAAGGATTCATTTTACTTGGATCCACAATGAACCTCATGAAAGGAGCAGTCAAAAAATCAAGGATGTATTGCACTGCGCAAATCTGCTGCAAAAGACCTATTTAAAGTGTTCAAAAGAAAAGATATCACCTTGAGAACTAAGGTGTTCCTGACTCAGGCCATGGTGTTTTCAATCACCTCATAAGCATGTGAAAACTGAACAATGAATATGGAAGACCAAAGAAAAATTGATGCCTTTGAATTATGGTATTGGAGAAGAATATTAAATGTACCTGTACTGCCAGAAGCATGAACAAATCTGTCTTGGGAGAAGTGCAATTATAATGCTCCTTAGAATGGGGCATGACTTCATCTCATCATCTGAATGCATTATCAGGATCAGTCCCTGGAGAAGGACATCATGTTTTTAAAGGGTAACAAAAAAGATAGATAGACACAGTGGCTGCAACAATGGGCTCAAACATGGCAATGATGATGCAGATGGCACAGGACCAGGAAGTGTTTCTTTCTGTTGTACACAAGTTCACTATGAATTAGAACAGACTTGATGTCTCCTAACAAAAACCACATACTAGATATAGGAATATAAGTAGGCTCATACAACATTTGGTCTTTTATGACTGAATTATCACCCTCAGAATAATGTTTTCAAGGTTTATCCATGTTGTAACATGTATCTAGACTTTATTTCTTTTATGAATGAGCAATCTTCAACTGTATGTGTGTACCACAGTTTCTTTATCCAATCATCTGTTGCTGATGTGAAATTAAATAAAAATGGAATTGAGTGGTTGATAGAATATATTAACGTTCTAAAATTATCTTTACTGAAACTTTAGCCTAGCCTTCTTGTAAATCAGGCCACCTGTGTTGACCAACAAGATTCTCACAGGGCTTCACTCTTGTTGATCAATAAAATTTAGACAGTATTTCAATAGTAAATTCTGTAAGCCAAACAGAAATAAAGCTTCTTTTGTTCCTTCCTTGTTTTGTCAAATTAAACCAATTCCTACTTATATTTTGTAGAGTACCTTTCCATATGTGGTTTTTTGCTACACAATTCAACACTCTTCTACTTGAATAAATCTCATCTAATAGATTAATTTTATTATTTATTCAGTTGGTTTTGACAATGTATATTGAGGGTGTTTCCATCTTTTGCCTTTTGTGAATAGTGCTGCAATGAATATTGATGTACAATTATCTGTTTGTGCTTCTGTTTTCAATTTGTTTGAGTATATATCTAGTAGTGGAGTTACTGGATCATATGGTAATTCTATATTTAAATTTTTGAGGAATAGCCAAACTGTTTTCCATAGAGGCTGTGCTATTTTACAGTTCTACCAGCAATTGATGAGGGTTTCAGTTTCTCCACATCCTCAGCAACACCTGTTGCTTTTAATTTGTTTAATCATAGTCATCCTGGCATGATGTTATATCTCACTGTAGTTTTGTCTTGTCTTTCTTCCCTCCATTTATGCTTACTTCCTTAATATGCTCATTCATATACCAAAGGATAGAGTATGAGTTAAGACACACCTTAGACTAATAATGCCTTGTTAACATATCAAAGAAAATCCATTTCCAATAACCACAGGTATAGGGGTTGGGAGTTATAACACATACTTTTTGGGGGACAAAATTGAATCCATAACAACTAATGAATTGACAGATGTTGTTGTTGTTAGGTTGAGTTTGTTCCAACTGATAGTGACCCTATGCACATAGAAGAAAACATTGCCCAGTCCTGCACCATTCTCACAATTGTTGTTGTGTTTGTGCACATGATTTCAGCCACTGTGTAAATCCATGTCACTGAGGGTCTTCTCTTCTTTTGCTGTCCCTCTACTTTATCCCTCCAGGAACTGGTCCTTTCTGACATGATCAAAGTACATGAGACCAAGTTGGACCATTCTTATTTCTAAGGAGCATTCTGGCTGTACTCTCTTGCAAGACTGGGTTGATAGAAAAAGCCCTTACAAAAACTAGAAGCCATTTTATCTGGTTGGGAGACTTCAATAGGCACTAATTTCTTTCAAATTCTTAACAAAGGGAATTGCAGATAAACTCTTCATTTGGTCTATGCCCTAAGGCCATGTCTTAGTTAAATATGTTTGATTCTGGAATTTTTTAGTTCTTGTTTTATTTCTCCTGCAACCAGTAGCTTTTAAGCAGGGTATTATTCAGTTTCTATATACTTGATTTTTTTTTTTTTTTCTTAATCTTCCTGTTGCAGATTTCTAATTTTATAGCATTGTGATCTGAGAATATGTTTTGTAGATTCCAATGTTTTTAAATTTCTTGAGGCTTGCTTTGTGGCCTATCATATTGTAGATTCTAGAGAATATTCCATATGCGTTGGAAAGGATGTAGATTGTGCTGTTGTTGAATGGAGTGTTCTGGTATGTCTATACGCTCAGGTTGGTTGATTATGTTGTTTTGATTTTCTGTATCTTTGTTCACTTCTAGTTGTTTCCTTCATTGAAAGTGGTTTATTAAAGTCTACTACTATGATTGTGGAGTTGTCTCTTTCTTTCTTAAATTCTGTTTAAGTTTGATTACTGTATTTTGGAACTCTTTTGTTGGGTGCGTAGATATTTCTTACAGCTATGATCTCTTGTTGGGTTGACCCTTTATTATGTAATATCCTTCCTTGTCTCTGTTGGTTTTTGCCATAAAGCCTATTTTATCAGAAATTGATAATGCTACTCCTGCTCTTCTTCAGTTGCTATTCATTTGATGTATATTTTTCCATCCTCTAATTTTCAACTTATATTTGTCTTTGTGACTAAAGTGTGTCTTTTGTAGATAGTGTATTGATAAGTCATGTTTTATTATCTATTCTGCTACTCTCTGTCTCTTGACAGAGATGCATTTACTCTATTTGCATTCAATGTAATTATTGATAAGTATGAATTTACTGCTGTAATTTTGCTATGTTTTATTTTTGTTTGTTTTTTGTGGTGATGATGGTTTTTTTGTTCTATAGATTTTTCTGAACTCTGATAATTTTGTTTATGGATTTTTATTACTATTTCGTTCATTGCTGTTGTTTTAGTGTTTACTGAATCTTTAGATCTTTTTTTATTTTCATGAGAAGGTTTATTAATTTTCTCTGGGGTTACTGCATTTGGAAGTTCTCTATCTATACCATTTATTTCCTCTTTTTTCTTTGTAGTTGTCATTGCTTGCAAATTGATGTTCTGATGACCTATTTTCAGTCTTGTATGTTTATTTTATTGGGAGCTCTGGTGGCATAGTGGCTAAGGCACTTGACTGCTAACCAGAAGGCTGGTGGTTCAAACTCACCAGCTACTCCTCAGAAGGAAGATGGGGCAATCTACTTCCGTAGTGATACTGTCTCGGAATCCCAAGAAGGGGTCGCTATGAGTTGGGTCTCACTTGATGGTACATAACAACAACAACAACATGTCTGGGTAGATGTCTGGGTGATGCCGTTGTGTGTCTTAATATTAGGTGGTTGTCTGCTATTGTTGATTGTCTTTGCAAAGGACTCCTTTTAGCATTTGTAAGGCGGGTCTAGTTTTTAAAATTCCCTTAATTTCTATTAATATGAAATGTCTTAATTTTGCCATCATAGTTGAGGGGCAATTTTGCTGGATATATAATGCTTGGTTGGCAATTTTATTTCTTTTAGGTTTTATATATGTTGTACTATTGCCTCCTTGGCTGCATAGTTTCTGCTGGGAAATAAGAGCTTAGTATTATTGGTTCTCCTTTGGAAGTGACTTTTCATTTTTCTTGAGTGGTTTTCAGGATTCTTTCTCTGTCTTTGGTTTTGGAAAGTTTGATTATGATATATCTTGGTGATTTTCCTCTAAGGTCTATCCTATTTGGGATTAGTTGGCTTTCTTGATTGTATATCTTCTCATCTTTCATGATATTAGACAAATTTTCTTTCAACAAATCTTCAACAGTTTTCTTGATGTATTAATTATGTCTCTTCTTGTTTTGGAATTCTGAGCAGATAGATGTATGTTATTCCTCTTGATGATGTATTACATAATTCTTAGGTTTTCTCCATTTTTTCAGTTCTTTCTGATTGTTCCTCTAACAGATTAATATTAGGAGATTTGTCTTCAATTCACTAATATTGTCTTTAGAGATTCAATTATATTCCTTTGACCTTCCAATGTGTTACCTATTTCTGAAATTTTATATTTGTCTTTTTGGGTTCTATTTGTTGTATTTGTATGATCTCTAATTTTCTATTTGTCAGCTTTTTGTTTGTTGTATTATTTTCCTGAATTCTTCTAGAATTCTGCCTGTGTTTTACTTGATTTTTTTCTATGATTTGCTTCATTTTGTCTTTTTTTTTTCCCTTAATCTTGTTCTTAATCTGCTGAAAGAGCCTAAGTAGAAATATTTTTAATTCAGTATCAAGTAGTTCCAATAGCATTTATTCCTCAGGAAAATTTTCTGTCTTTGTATTTTAGTCACTTCTTTAAGCTATCTTGTGCTATTTGTGTGTGTGTGTGTGTGTGTATTTTAAGTTGTTTGTCATCTCCAAGACATTGCAGTATTATTGTATTCATTTATCAATTGTGTGTTGGTTTGTTTCACTCTTATTTTTTATTTTGTTTTGTTTTCATAGATCTTGGCAATAGAGTGAGTGTGCTACTTTGATTGCTAGTTTAGCAGCACTGGAATGCTCAATACCTGTCTCTAGGTGAATTTGTAGTGGTTGGCAGTGTGAGTATGAAACTCTAATTTCTGGTCATGTGGAGAAGATGAGGGAAAGCTGGGAAGGCTTTGGCCATCATCTGTCATTGATCCAATGGTGTTATAGCTTGTGGTGGCACTCACCCTGTGAGTAGGGTGGCAGGTATGGTAGGATGAGGGGAGAAAAGGGGAAATAAAATAAAATAAAAGTAATCAATGGGTGGTAAAGGGAGGAACTAAAATGAAATATGAAAAGAAAAACAAAGAAGGAAAAGAGAAAGTAGCTCTGGTGCAAGCACTGGCCACCAAACATGGCTACAATGACAATGCAGTGTTTTCTCTCTGGGAATGTGTACCACCAACTGAGGATATTCAGGGGTTCAGGCTGCTGACTGCAGAGGTAGTGGGGGATGGAGCATCTGTTCTGTGGGGTCATGCACCCCTGAGTGTGGAAGCTGTGGATGCAGGCACTGACACAATGAGTATCAGTCAATTCAGATTCAAGAGATAGATACATAAGTAAATGCCATCTATTTAGTGAGAAGAACTGAAGAGTCACCTGACAGAGGATATAGAGAAAGGAAAGGATGCAAATTAGGGCTATGCCACAGGATTAAAAAAAATGACAGGAAGAAGAAGAAGGAAAGAAAGAAAATACAAGGGGAAAAGGAAGAGGGGAAAATTATGAAAAAAGGAAAAAGGGGGAAATATATATATATATATATATATATATATATAAAAAGTACTGGTACTAGTGTGAGCTCCCAAACACAGCATGCCAAACATGTCACCAGGAATGAAGTGCTGACTCTGCAGAAGTGTGCACTATCTACTGAGCTGGTGTTGGGGGGTGCTGCTGATGTGGAGGTGGGAGGGAACAAAAGTACTGCTCCATGGAATCTTGCACTGCTGACTATAGATGCAGCAGGGCAGACACTGCTAACTGTGAAGGTAGTTCTGGTGGGGAGCCAAGTTTGCAAGATCAGAAAAAAAAAAAAAATAGAAGAAGAAAGAATTATGAAAAAAGAAAAAAAAGAAAAGAAAAGATTAAAAAAAATGGCATATACCAGTGCAAGTGCTAGCCACTAAACATGGCTGCAGTGGAAACACAGTTCTTGCTCCACAAGAGTGTGCACTGCCAGCTGTCGAGGGGTGTGGGTGGGCACTATTGATTGAGGTAGTGATGGAGGCAGGGCATCCACTCTTCAGTATCAAAGATAAATATGAGAAAGGGGTAAGAGTAAGAAAGAAGAACCAAAGAACCAAAAAAAAAAAAGAAGGGGAGAGAGAAGAACTTAAGAAGAAAGAAACAGGGAAAAGTGGCAGTGTGTGGAGATTTAACTGGCTACAAGGTGGATCAGAGTGGATGAAAGCAATACCTCTGGCCACTGGGAGGTTGTGCAGGGTGAGGAGTTGAAGAAGATCATACCTCTCTGGTTGCCAATCACCAGTGTAGTTGCTGGTGTGGTCCAAGATGAATGCAGCCAGTTATCTGGCTCCTACCCCAATTAGAAAACTGCTTGCAGTAATTCAGAATGGCCATGCTTTGCCTGGGCCATTGGCAATTCCCTACTTCATATATCTCCTTGTTCACTGATTTTATTCAATTTCTTCCTCTAATTGGTATTTGGACTACTTTATCCTTTCCTTTGAAGCTCTGTTTTCCAGGACTGCCATCTATATCCATTTCACTTGGTTTCTCCTGCCTTTGTTGTAGAGGGTCTGACTAGTATATCTGCCTAGTGTGCCATATTGATCCCACCTTGCGGACACATTCTGTTAGCCAAACAACTCATTAAGTCAATTCAGATTCAAGAGATACATAAGTAAATTCCATCTATTTAGTGAGAAGAACTGAAGAGTCATATGACTGAGGATGTGGATATAGGAAAGAATAAAAATTAGGGCCACTAATGCAAGTATTTCAATCTTTTCTCTGTTTATCACAGTGCTGCTTATTGGTCCAGTTGTGAGGATTTTTGTTTTCTTTATGTTAAGGTGTAATCCGTACAGCAGACTGCAGTTTTCAATCTCCATCAGTATGTGTTTCAAATCATCTTCACTTTCAGCAAGCAAGGTTGTGTCATCTGCATATTGCAGGTTGTTAACGAGTCTTCATCTAATCCTGATTCCCCATTCTTCTTTGTGTAGTTCAGCTTCTCTGAGTATTTGCTCAGCATACAGATTGAACAATATGGTGAAAGTATAGAACCCTGATGCACTGCCTTCCTGATTTTAGACCATGCAATGTCCCCTTGTTCTGTTCTAATGACATCCAGTTCCCTTGTGTATGTATAGTTTCCTCATGAGCAAAAATAAGAGTTCTGGAGTTCCCATTCTCTCAATGTTATCCATAAGTTGTTATGATCCACACAGTCAAATGATTTTACATAGTCAATAAAACACAAGTAAATATTTTTCTGCTTTTCTCTGCTTTCAGCCAAGGTGCATCTGACATCAGCAATGATAGCCCTCATTCCACGACCTCCTCTGAATCTAGCTTGCATTTCTTGAAGGTCCCTGTCAATATGCTGCTGCAACTGTTTTGAATAATCTTCAGCAAGATTTTACTTGTGTGTGATGTTAATGATATTGTTGGATAATTTCCATATTCTGTTGGATCACCTTTCTTTGGAATGGGTACAAATATGAATCACTTCCAGTCAGTTGGACAGGTAGCTGTCTTCCAAATTTCTTGACATAGAAAAATAAGTTCCTCCAGCATGGCATCCATTTACTGAAACATCTCAAGAGGTATTCTATCAATTCTTGGAGCCTTATTTTTCACCAATTCCTTCAGTGCAGCTTCAACTTCTTTCTACAATATCATATGTTCTTGATCACATGCCACCTCCTGAAATAGATGAACATCAACTAATTCTTTTTGGTACAGTGACTCTGTGTATTTCTTCCATCTTGTTTTGATGTTCTCTGCATCATTCAATATTTTGCACATAGAGTCTTTCAGCATTGCAACTTGAGGCTTGATTTTTTCTTCAGTTGGAGAAAGACTGAGTGTGTTCTTCACTTTTGGTTTTCTAACTCCAGGTCTTGGGATATTTCATTATAATAATTAACTTTTTTTTTCTTGAGCTTCTCCTTGAAATCTTCTGTTCAGCTTTTTTATCTTGTCATTTCTTCCATTATTTACTATAGTTACTCTCTATTCAAGAGCAAGTTTTAGAGTCTTTATCTGACATCCATTTTGGTCCTTTCTTTCTTTCCTTTCTTTTACATGACCTTTTACTTTCTTCATGTATGATGTTCTTGATCTCATCCCAAAATTGATCAGGTTTTGGGTTATTGGTGTACAATATGCCAAATCTATTCTTCAAATGGTCTCTAAATTCAGGTAAGATATAATCATGGTCATATTTTTGTTCTCATGCACTTGTTTAAATTGTCTTCAGCTTCAACATAAACTTGCATATGAGCAGTTGATGGTCTGTTCCACAGTCAGGTTCTGGCTTTGTTTTGGCTAAAGATATTGAGCTTCTCCATCACTTCTTTCCACAAATGTAGTTGATCTGACTCCTGTGCATTCTGTGTAGCGAAGTCCATGTGTATAGCTGTTCACGTTGTTGAAAAAATGTATTTGCAATGAATAAGTTGTTGGTCTTGCAAAATTCTATCTTGTGATCTCCAGTGTCATTTCTATCACCATGGCCATGTTTTCCAACTTCCAGTGACTCTTCTTTATTTCCAACTTTTGCATTCCAATCACCAGTAATAATCAATACATCTTGATTGCATGTTTGGTCAATTTCAGATTGCAGAGGTTGGTAAAATTCTTCAATATGCTCATCTTTGGCTTTGGCGGTTGGCACATAAATTTGAATAATAGTAGTATTAACTAGTCTTCCTTGTAAACGTATGGATATTATCTTATTACTGACAGCATTGTACTTCAGGATATATGTTGAAACATTCTTTGTGATGATGAATGCTACACCATTCCTCTTCAGTTTGTCATTCCTGGTGTTTTGGTTACATAGTGCCACTCTGACAGGAATATACCATAAATGGGATGGCTTTGTCAAACAAAAGGTTATTCTCTTACAGTTTGGAGGCTTTAAATCTGAGTTCAAAGTGCCAGGCTTTAAGGGTTGGGTGGAAACCCCTCAACCTTGGGCTTCAGCTCTGCCTCCTGCTCCCAGCCCACTGAAGCTGGAGGTTTTTCTTCACTCAGGCAGTTGTTGGATGCTGAGGCTGACAAACCCAAGGTTGACAGGTTAATAGGAAAAGTCCCAATATTACCAAACAACATGATAGGCCACTAATTCAAGTACAGAAAAAGTCCCAAGATTGGCAGGGCATGGCAGGCTGTTGAACAATGACTTGGCTACATACAGGGTTCAAGTGTGCCAAAAGTTTAGGGACCATTCCCAAGGTTTCTCCTTATATACAGGAAGCCGACCACATGCCTAATGCAGCTACTCAGCTACTCACAGTAGATTCCAACATGGAGTTGATTACCAGTGTCATCATGGGGAATACTACATCCAGCTGTCCAGCCACTCAACCAGGCACAGCCAAGATGACACACAAACGTAACTACCACACCTGGCATAGTAGATCATTTGACTGTCTGATTGAAAATGGTGAAGACAAGTCCATTTCAGCTCACTAATGGCTAGGCAATTGATCTTTATGTGTTCCACTTCATTTTTGACAAGCTCCAATTTTCCTAGATTCATAGTTTATACATTCCATGTTCTGATTATTAATGGATGTTTGCAGCCATTTCTTTTATTTTGAGTCATGCCACATAAAAAAATGGAGACCCCAAAAGCTTTACCCCATCCACCTCATTAATGTTGACTCTCTTTTGAGGAGACAGCTCTTCCCCAGTCATATTTTGAGTGTCTTCTGACCTGAGGGGCTCATCTTTGGGCATTATGTGGGGCAATGCTCCAGGGGTATTTGTAATGATTTCCAGTAATATATCAGAGAGTGTTTCACTGCTATTCATGAGGTTTTCACTGACCAATTATTTGATAAGTGGATGGCCCTTTCCTTCTTCTGAGTTTGTCTTAGTCTGGAACCTCCTCTGAAACCTGTCCACATTAGTAACCCTGCAGGCATTTGAAATACCAGTGGCATAGCCTCCTGCCTGACAGCAACATGCAAGCCACCACAGTATGGAAAACTGATAGACGAGTGGTGAAAATCCTCACAACTAGACCAATAAACAGTATCACAATAAATAGAGAAAAGAGTGAAGTTGTCAAAGATTTCATATTACTTGGTTCCACCATCAACACCAATGGAAGTAGTAGTCAAGAAATCAGAAGACATATTTCAGTGGGCAAATCTGCTGTAAAAGATCTCTTTAAAGTGCTGAAAAGCAAAGATATCTCCTCAAAGACTAAGATGAACCTAAACCAAACAATGGTATTTTCAATCACTTCATGTACATTTAAAAGCTAGACAGTGAATAAGAAACACTGAAGAAAATTTGATGGTTTTTAGTTGTGGTGTTGGTGAAGAATACTGAAAATACCATGACCTGCCAGAAGAGCTAATAGATCTGTTCTGGAAGAAGTGCGGTCGAATGTTCCTTGGAAGTGAGAATGGCCAGATTGGTCTTACCTACTTTGGCCATGTTGTCAGAAGGGACCATTCCCTGGAGAAAGTTATCATTGGTATCCTTCCTGGTGAAGTGGAAGGTCAGTGAAAAAAGGAGGGGAAGGCTCTCAACAAGATGGATTGACATAGTGGCTGCAAAGACTGTGTCAAGTATTGCTAGGATTTGAGGCTGGCGCAGGACCGGGCAGTGTTTCGTTCTGTTGTACATAGGGTTGTTATGAGTCAGATATGACTCAAATGCAAATTTTCTACCATGGTGATAGTTTAGAAAATGTTTAAAGGATTTAGCCATGTGGATATGTAGAAGATAAACTTTCTAGGAAGAGAAAACAGCCAGTAAAAAGACTCAAAGGCAAAAATAGGTTTGGCTCATTAAAGGGAACCGGTGCAGCTGAAGTGGAGTGAAGAATAGAAGGAATGAGGTTCCGGGACACCCCAAAGGGGTGGCCCCTCCTCAGGAGAGGAGGTCTCTGACTTCATTCCTGGGGGCAGACCTATAGGTCTCATAGGATATTGAAGATCTTTGTTTTCATTGAGTCTAATGGAGATTTATGAAAAGTTTTGAATAATGACGTAATCTCACTTCAATTTTTTTTTTTTTAAAGAATCACTCTGCCTACTATGCTGTGAATATGGTAATGAAGCAAGAGAGAAAGCCACAAATAGGAAAAAAAAAAAAAAAAGACTATTTCAGTAATCGATATGCTCAGAGATAAAACATGGCCATACTATGGATACATTTTGAATGTAGAACCAATGGGATTTCCCGAGGACAGGCTGTGAGATAAATAAAAGGAGAAGGCTCAGTTACATCTTTAAGGCTTTTGATTTAATAACCTAAAAAAATAGTGTTGTTATCAATGGAGATGATGGAAGTTGTTGGAGAAATAGATTTGGAGGAAAGTTTGGGAACTCAGTTACAAACATTAAATTTGAGATGTTTATTAAATACCTATATAAAGATGTTGAGTGGATAACTAGAAAGAAATATTAAAGGGAAATATACATTTAGGACTTAATTGACATATAGATGATATTCAAAGCCATGAGACAGAATGAGACAACCACAGGACAGACTGAAGTTGTGAAAGAGAGGAAGGACCAAGAACAGACCCTCTAGATACTCTAATACCAAAAAGGAACATTAATAAATGTTATATTTTATGAAAAATTTTCCCAAAAACTGAAGTAAAATATTGAGATCCCCATTGGGTTTTGCTTATAAAAATGACAAAGATTATTAAAAATTGTAATAACAAGTACTGGTTCTTAGTGATACAAATGAATATCCTTATAGATTGTATATAGTTTCTATCAGGAATTGTAGGGTAAAAAATCACAATTCACTTACAGAAATTTACCAAGATGTGGATGCATAAACAAAAACCCAAGTCTATTACCGTTGGTGTGATTCCAACTCCTAGTGACTTTATATACAAGGATATTTATTGCACAACTATATAAAAAAATGAGTACTCTTACATTGCTTCTTGAAAGCACTAGTTACATCCTTTTAACAGAACATTTTAGCAATAATGTTTACTCATTGTATATATATATATATATATATTTAAATATATATATATATATATATATATATATATATATATATATATGGAGAAGTTTGAACTATTTCATCTGGTATTTGAAAGGATATAAAAATGGAAAAGTCAAAATGATTCCATGTGTTCAATCATAGCTTGTGACTGATGCCATTTCCTAAAATAAGAAAATTTAGAAATTATTTGACTTTCGACATGTTTCATTTAAGGCACCTTTTGAATGCGTTCATGGAAAAGACCCATAATATAGTTTGGAAGATGTGTCAGAGGCTGCACCTCCTGCCCTCTCCTAAAGAAAAAGCTTCTGATGTGGAGAGAGATGTTTGTGCTGGAATTTTGGGAAATAATCAGCACTCTAAGCAGAAGAGTATTTAAAAGAAGGTGATATAAAACAGCAACTTGGTGAATGTCTAAATTTAAGGCTTGGAGAAGAGAATGGATCCAATTGAAAAGTTGGAGAAGCTATAATTAGAGACCCAGAGAATTAAGACAGCACTAGATTACAGAAGTTAAGGGAGAGGCATTTCTAGGGGAGTGACCGAAAATCAGATGCTTGAGGGAAGTCCACTAGAATGTATTCATGCAAAACCAACAAACCAAACAAGCAAACAGCAACATAACATTGCATTTGATAAAGACATTATTGATAACAACTTTCAAATGATCAGTTGTAATAGTGAATTGGAAGCCCAAGTATTATTGCACTTGATAAAGGAGTAGGTAAAGAAAGCTAATGTTAAAGTGTAGGTGACTTTTTCAGAATGTTTTGAGGTGAATCCAATTATAGATATATGACAGTAATGTAGAGGAATTTACAACATAAGTAGCAATGATCCAGATTTCTTGCCAGCTTCTGCACCAAGAATTACATTCTGTAAGGGAAATCCTTAGAAGCATTTTGCCTTTTGGTTCATTTTAAAGAGATAGAAAAACCTTAACTTTCTTTGAGTGAAATTTTGGAAAGAATCTTGGAAAAAATGCCCCAATGCAGAAGTTCTGAAATTCATTTCTCTTCCCACTGTTGTTGATTCACTAACTGAACGGAACAGGGATAGTAAGGCAGGTCATTTTCTGAGATAGAAAGACTTTGTCTTCTGAGGACTGCCCGAGAGTCCTACTGAACCCTTCTTAGCCTGTACACCATTCTAAGGCTTTTTCACCCAACCCCTGTCCTCTCTCCTTCACTGGGGTCAGGCTGGCTTTGAAGTCTGATGGCTCACTCAGCCTCTCTGTCTCCTGTCCCATTTTCTTTCACACAGGAATTTCCCTTCATAAAATCCTTGAACACTTAACCCCATATTGACATTTGCTTCTCAGAGGAACTGGACCAACACATACATATAATAGAAATTTTAGATGTAGTTTGAAGCTTTGAAGTATATAAGCCATGTGCTATTTATTGAAGACAGCTGCTTAAATTTATCATATAATCTCTCTAGTTGCTCACAAAGACACACACTACTTAGGTTTAGCAATGGACTAAGCCCATTTTAGCCTACATTCCTCTTATTGTCCCTCTGTACAGTTTTTTCCAAATTAGAATATTCTGCTTATTTTTTTTTTAAATCATGAATGGCACCAACCAGTAATATCTATTATTCCCTACTATTCAAGAATATATTTAAAATCTTTGCAGATATGGTAAAATGGTAGGTTGTTGTTTTTGTTATGTGCCATCGAGTCGGCCCCAACTCATAGCGACCCCTCCTTGGGTTGCCAAGGCAGTATCACTACGGAAGTAGATTGCCCAACCTTCCTTCCGAGGAGTGGCTGGTGGGTTTGAACTGCCAGCCTTCTAGTTAGCAGTCAAGTGCCTTAGGCACTATGCTACCAGAGCTCCTAAAATGGTAGGTAAGAATGAGGATTTTTTACCTTTGCACTATTTGATATGTAGTACTGATGCCATTAGGAGTCTTGGAGATACAGTGGTTAAGCACTTGGCTGCTTACTGAAAGGGCTGTGGTTCTAACCTACTAGGTGTGCAGCAGAAGAAAGATGTGGAATTCTGCTTCTATAAAGATTTACAGCCTTGGAAACCCTATGGGATAGTTCTACTCTGTTCTGTAGGATCACTATGAGCTGGAATCAACTCAAAGACAATTTTTTTTTTTTTTTTAATTTATGTCGTTTGAAATGTAACCAGTTTATGGAATGATGGATGCTGGTTGGTGAAGAAGACACAGTATAAGTCAAAGTAATAACCTTAGTGTCAGGAAGATGGAAGTGCCAGGAAGCTTCTGGATACCCTTGCAGAATTCATTAGCAAGTGTTGTGCTTCGTAGCACAGTGGTTAAATGCTTGACTCCTAACTGAAAGGTCAGTAGTTCAAACCCACTCAGCTGCTCAGTGAGGAAAGATGTGGCAGTCCTAGTCCATAAAGATTTACAGACTGAGAAATCCCATGGGGCGGGCAGTTCTATGAGTTGTAATCAACTCGATGGCAACAGGTTTTCTTTTTTTTTTTTTTTTTTCTTTTTTTTTTTTTTTTTTTTTTTTTTTTTGTGCAACACAGGATGGAAGGAGAACAAAAGAGAAGAAAATAATTTGGAGTGATAGTCAGAAAGGAAAATACTTCTGAATTGTGGGTGAAACTTGCTCCTGCAATCTTTTCTGATAATATCCTTCCTGTTCACTGTGGGATAAGGGCTATTCTAGTGATTGAGTTAATATAGTGCTATTGTATGGGGTAAGGTAACTGGATTTGATCTGACTTTTATTTACTGCTCTTTCAATAAACTCCCAAGAATTAGGCAAGCCTATTGGTCTCTGTTGTCTCTACATCACTCTGAGATCACAGGAGAGGGGAGGAGTGCTGTGGTGGAACATATATCTAAGCAGTAAAAAAAGGGGCCTTTGCTTATAATGCTCTCTCTGCAAACGATTGAACTCCTCTAGTTTGAAGGAGAGGGAGCCTCTTGAGACTATAGCTTAGTATAAAAGGTTCAAATTAGACAATACTTGATCCTATTTAAGTGAAGGCATGTGTAATGTGCAGAGTGGGTGTGATTACTTTGATTAGTGAACTCTAATGCAGACACCATCACATTTCCATAGCACAGTTAACATTTAGCAGAAAAGGCAGCCTCAGATCATTGACAATAGGCTATAAGAAATCTTGGCATTTCCTGGGAAGCATATAATTGTAAACCATGTTTTAGGAGAGTATCTATTTCCTTATAATTGATTACTTTTTTCTATTCAGAGAAAATAAAAGTATGAAATATACCACTGTGAATGGCTGTCATCTAGTGTATTCTACTGAGCAACTATATTGGTGTTCTAAGATACACTTCTATGAAATGGGGAGTAAAACAATTTGCTACTTAAGTGAAACATGCAAAAATTACAAGATTACTTTTTTTTTTTTAGTGGATTGAAGATGCATCACCATTACAAAGACATAAAACCTTGACTATTAAAATATTCTTTAAAAATATTTGAGTAGATATTTGCCTTCATTTTGACCAATTAGAATTCAAACTCCCTCCCTGTTTTGGAGGAATGCCACAGTGTGTCTTGGTGAGAACCAAGACCCTAGCCCTCACTATATTAAGCGGAAGGGAGACACATTCTTACTATCCCTATTCAGTAGATAGAGTCTAAGTACCTGGTGCTAGCTTTGCTTTGTTTCATCCAAAGTTTAAATTCTGTAACAAGTGATACAAAGATGGACAAACTCATTTGTAAGTGCTGCACAAAATCCTGCTGAGATGTGCATCAGCAATAAGGTTGATATATGGTGCAGGTTTTACATATTCAACAGTAGGTGGGTTTAGCAGTATGTATGGCCATGGTGCCAATAACATTCTCATCAGAGTATCCCTTTTGTTGTGGTTTTCGTTGCCTAGATTTCTTTGGTTTTTATCCATTTCCCAAACTTGTTTCTCTAGATTTCAATCTATGAGGTACTCAAAACTAATTTACTTTGTGTATGCATTTTGTGGGAGCTCTGGTAGCGTAGTGCCTAAGGCACTTGACTGCTAACCAAAAGGCTGGCTGTTCAGGGGTCACTATGAGTTGGGTCTGACTCAAAGACACATAACAACAACAGCAACAATATGCATTTTGTTGTTATTGTTGTTTATTTAACTAGTGTTATACCCAAGAAAAGGAGCTCTTATAGTGTAGTGGTTAAGGCATTTGGCTGCTATCCGAAAGGTAGGTGGTTGCAACCCCCTAGCCACCCCACAGTAGAAAGATGAGGCATTCTGCTTTCGTAAACAGTCTTGGAAACCCAATGAGAGATGTTATGACTTGGAATCAACTCCATGGCAGTGGATTTGGTTTGGTTTAGTGGCCAAGAATCTTGAATAATGAACCATCTTGTTAAACAAACAAAAATAAAAGTGATTTTAAGTAACTCTGTCAGATAATATTTATCATCTCTTGATCAGTTTCCTAGAAATGTAGTCCCTGAGTGCAGAAAGGAACTCTAGAGAGTGTATTGAAACAAGGCTGTTAGATAATGAAACTGGTACAGCACTGGGCATCAGTTTATTCTGTCGTAGACGGAGTGGCCATGATTTTGAGCTGACTCAAAAGCAACTAAAAATAAGAAAACAATGTTGTTAACATAGTTACACTACTACAACATTCTTTTGTTAGTGGGTATCTGAGCTTCACTTGAATTCTTTCAGTGCTAAAGAGTTCACAACTTCTCAAAGATAAATCATTCTATTTTTAAACAATTGTAATTTTTATTTTTATTTATTTTATACAGCTTTATTTTATTTTATTTATTTTTTTTATTAGGATTTGGGTGAAGATTTACAGAGTAAATTCACTTTT
>NW_006921633.1:5997468-6001352 GCF_000298275.1 Orycteropus afer afer | reverse complement strand
TTCCATATTATTTTCTGTGCTGAACTCGTTTTGTTTATGAATTGTGTTATCATTCCCGTTATTGCTGTTGTTTTAGTATATGCTGAGTATTTGTTATACAGCTTTATTTAACTCTGCATGGGACTGTGATGATTTATTTGGCAGTCCAATTTATTTTAGCTCATATTGTCATTGTATATATATATGTTGTTGTTGTTATGTGCTATCGAGTCAGACCCGACTCAGAGAGACCTCTCCTTGGGTTTCCGAGGCAGTATCACTACAGAAGTAGGATTGCCCAAACTTCCTTCCGAGGAGTGGCTGGTGGGTTTGAACTGCCAGCCTTCATGTTTTGAAAGTATTACTCATAGATTCTCTTTCATTGAAATTTATAAAATTCAATTTTTAAAACATGTTTTTATTGTGGTGTTGGTGTGAATTTATAAACTAGATTAATTTTACTTTTGACATTTCATGCACATTTGGTTTCACGGCACCCATTACAATCCCAACAACAAAAAGCCCTCCTTTCATCTCCTCCCTGTGACTATCCCTTCCATGTGTTCCTCTTATCTATGCATGCCTATCTGTCCAGCTTTACCACCACACAAAAACTGCCCTTCTGATTTCTCAAGGTTGATTGTTTGATATAAGGGGTGCATTTCTTTAGGGTGGGTAGGTGCATCTCCTTGGGGTAGGTGTTCTGCTTGTAGGCCTTTCTACTATTTGGCTGAAAGCTAATCTATAGAAATGAGTCCAGTTCTAGGCCTGAAGAATTACTGGAGGTCAATGTCTCAGGGTTCCACCAGTCTCTATCTGACCAGTATTTTTGGTCATTTTTGTGTTTTTGAAATTTGTTCCATATTTTTCCTTCCACTCTATTCATAATCTCCAATTAAAATAAAAAAAAAAATATTTTGAAATAAATAAATATGGCACAAATAGGGCCCTAAAGTATCCACTTTTGGAAAGTTAAGTGCTAAAGATTAAGGATGTTTTCAGCTCAGATTTGTGACTATCTTCCTAAATTCAATACAAGTTTCCATCTTTTTATTTATCCCCATTGCTAAGTATCTCCAGAAACATGTTTTCCTCCCCCAAAATTTCCTAATATAGAATCAGATTTGGCTCAGTAATAAGTGGGGAAATATTATTTACATCAATGTGAGTGATGGATTCGCTTGATTTTCCTTTGACAAAGAGAAGAAGTAAGTACTCGTGTACATGCACGTTATGACAAATGTTTTCTAAAAACACCTGCAAACTCAGTGAATAAGATGTAGATAACCCAAAGTTCAAAAACCATCAGAGTAAGTGACAGCCCTTTCTTGGCCTAAAACATTTGACTAATTGTTATTTACTAGCAATACACAGCCCTCCTTTGCAAGGGCTATAATAAATCAACTATTGGGATTTTCCTGTTTAATAATTTCATGGGCCAGAACGAGGATTTGAATTTCTGGCTTACTTTCCTTCATCAAAACCACATAGGTGAATAATAAGGCATACTTGCTTAAATAAATTTCAGAAGTTATATTAGGAGTGAAGACCTACGAAAATATTTGTCAAAGGAAAAAATAAATAAATAAGTAGATAGATAGGTAGATAGATAGATAGATAGATAGATAGATAGATAGATAGATAGATAAAACTACTAATTGAAACAATGCCACAGCCATCTACAGGATTTATCATTTTATGCCTGTGTTGTTGTTGTTGTGTGCCATCGATTTGGACCCGACTCATAGCAAACCCTCCTTGGGCAGTATCACTACGGAAGTAGATTGCCCAAACTTCCTTCCGAGGAGTGGCTGGTGGGTTTGAACTGCCAGCCTTCTGGTTAGCGTCAAGTGCCTTAGGCACTATGCTACCAGAGCTCCCTTTATGCCTCTAGAGGTATGCTTTTATCAATGGAGAAAGTTGGGAAAATATAATCTTTTGTTAAATAATACATTAATTTTCATTTATGTGTTAACTTTTTACTTTTTTCTACAGTTCTTTTTTTTTCTTTTTATTATTGTAAAGTTATCCACGTGTTTTATACTCTCCTATAAATGAAGCGTAAATTGCTGTGTCTTGTTAGCTGTAGCCATGTTACTGTTGTTGGTAGGTGTCATTGAGTCAGTTCCATCTCCTATGTCAACAGAATGAAACCTACCTGATCCTGCACCATCCTCACAATCATTGCTATGCTTGAGCCCTTTGTTGCAGTCACTGTGTCAATCCATCTTATTGAGGGTCTTCCTCTTTTTTGCTGAACATCTGTATTCCCAAGCATAGTATCCTTCTCCAGGGACAGTATCCTCCTGACAACATGGCAAAGTCTGGTCAACTTCACTTCTAAGGAACAGTCTGGCTGTACCCATCCAAGACAGATTTTTTTTTTTTTTTGGCAGTCCATGGTATATTCAATATTCTTCACCAACAATATAATTCAAATGGCATCAATTCTTCTTCCATCTTCTTTATTTGTTGTCCAGCTTCTGCATGCATGTGAGGTGACTGAAAATGCTATGTCTTAGGTGAAGCTCACCTTAATTTTCAAAGTGACATCTTTGCTCTTTAAGTCTTAAGGAGGGTGTTGTTCAGCTTCCATGTGTTTGCAAATTTTCAATTTATCTTCCTATTGTTAATTTCTATTTTGATAGCATTGTGATCTGAGAAGATGCTTTGCAGTACTTCAATGTTTTAAAACTTATTAAGGCTTGCTTTAAGGCCTAACATATGATCTATCATGGAGAATGTTCCATGTGCACTGGAAAAGAATGTATATTGTGCTATTGCTGGGTGAAGTGCTCTGTAGATGTCTATAAGGTCAAGTTGGTGGATTGTATTGCTTAACTCTTCTGTGTCTTTGTTGAGTTTCTTTCTGGTTGTTCTATCTTTCATTGAAAGTGGTATATTAAAGTCTCTCACTATGACAGTGGAGTCATCTATTTGCCTTTTCAGCTCTTTTAAAGTCTGATTTATGTATTTTGGGGCTCTTTCATTGGGTCCATAGATATTTATTATCATTATATCTTCTTGCTCAATTAATCCTTTAATCATAATATAATGTCCTTCCTTGTCTTTTATGGTGGTTTTTGTCTTAAAGTCAATTTGACCAGAAATTAATATTGTCACTCCTGCTCTTTTTTGGTTGTCATTTGCCTGATATATCTTTTTCCAACCTTTGATTTTTAGTCTATTTTTGTCTTTGTCTCTAAGGAGTGTCTCTTGTAGATAGCATATTGATGGGTTTTGTTTTCTTATCCAGTCCGCAATTCTCTGTCCCTTGAGTGGTGGTGTATTTAATCCATTAACATTCAGCATTAATTATCAATAAGAATTAATTGGTTGTTGTCATTTTGTTATGTGTTTTTTATGGTGTTCCTGGCTTCTTTGTTCCATATAATTTTCTGTGCTGAGCTCATTAAGTTTATGAATTATGTTATCATTTCCTTTGTTGCTATTGTTTTAGTATTTGCTGAATATCTGTGGCTGTCCTCTCTTTTATTGTGATTTAAAGGTTTATCATTTCTCTTTGAGGTTTCCCTGTGAATTATAATTTTCTCCTTGAGTTTAGAACAGTCCATTCTATCTTGCAACTCTCTTGACTTCCTTACCATTTAGAAGTTCTGTAACTGCATTATTTTTGCCCTCTTTTGGTTTGTAGTTGTCCTATTTGCCAATTGATGTACCTGGTTCCCTTTTTACAATCTTTAAGCTTATTTTTCTTTGGCCAGGTCCATAGATGTGTTAGTTTCTGGGTTATGTCATCTTGTGTATTAATGGTTGATTGTTGTTTGCTCTTATTGGTTTTCTGTTCAAAGGAATCCCTTTAGTATCTCTTGTAAAGTTGTTCTGGTTCTAACAAATTCCCTTAATATCTGCTTATCTGGAAATCTGATTTCAACATATTATTT
>NW_006921633.1:5979860-5993781 GCF_000298275.1 Orycteropus afer afer | reverse complement strand
GAGGGGGAGGCCTTCAAGGAGATGGATTGATACGGTGGCTGTGATGATGGTCTCAAGTATAGCAGGGATTGTGGGGCTGGCGCGGGATCGGACAGTGTTTCGTTCTGTTGTGCATGGGGTCGCTATGAGTCGGAAACGACTCGACGGCACTTAACAACAACAACATATAATTCTTGGTTAGAGATTTTTCTCTTTCAGGGTTTTATATATACTATCCCATTATCTCCTCACTTGCATGGTTTCTGCTGAGAAATCAGAGCTTATTCTTATTGGTTGTCCTTTGTAAGTAACTTTTTTTTTTTTTTTTCCTGTGCTGCTTTCAGTATTCTTTCTTCATCTTTGCTTTTGATGATGTTGATGATGATGTGTCTTGATGATTTTCTTTCAGGGTCTATGCTGTTTGGCATTCATTAGACTTCCTGAATGGGTATATTCTCATGTTTCATCATATCAGGGAAGTTCTCTTTCAACAAATCTTGGACAATTTTCTCAGTGGTTTTGTGTATCTCTTCTTATTCTGGAATTCTGATTACATGTAGATTATTTCTTTTGATGGTATCCCACATGAGTCTTGGGCTTTCTTCATTTTGTTTTCATCTTTTTCTGATTGATCCTTTTCCAAAGAAGTATTCAGGTATTTGTCTTCAATCTTATTAATTCTGTCTTCCATTGATTCAATTCTACCTCTTTGCCCTTTCAATGTGGTCTCTATTTCTGAAAATTTAGTATTATTCTTCTGGATTTCTATCTGTAGAATTTGTATCACTTCTAATTTTTCATTTATTTTGTAATCTTTTTCCCTTGTATTCTCTTCTGAGATTGTTCTATGATTCTGTCTGGGTTTTCCTTAATTTTGTCAGTGTTTTCCTTGATCTGTCTCTCAATTCTCTGAAAATACCTAAATATAATTCTTTTGAATTTCTTTTCAGGGAGTTCCAATGCTGCTTCTTGCTCAGGGATGTATTCTGGGTCTGTTGGGAGTTCTGGGTCAGCTCCCTTGTTTCTCCCACTTTATCTTGCTTCTTTGTGTGGACTGTGATGGTCTGTTGCCTCTGAGACATTGTGATGTTGTTGTGTTTGGATATCTTATAACTGTTTGTGAAGAGCAGTTCAAGTTGAGTCAGGCTCTTCTTGGTGGTCATTTATCATTGACTAGTTGGTGGGGAAGGAAGTGGTGGCTCCCACTCAGTAAGTGAAGCTTCAGGAGGTGAGAGTGTAGTTGTGTCATGTGGGCACTGTTGCTGTCTCCCACTCAGTTAGACAAAAACAACAGCCAAATAACCATGAAAGAAGTAAAAGCAAGTGGTCAAAAAACACACCATGTAAACACACAAGAACAATAACCAGAAAAAGAAAGAAAGAAAGAAAGAAAAACATAATATCTGGGGAGAGTGCAATAAGAGAAAAAAGGTAAAGTAGAAGAATAATTCAGAAAAATATGTGAAAAGTGCAAAAAGAAAAATAAGGAATGAGATTAACTGTGAGAAAGATAAAAATGGAACCAGGAACAAGAAAGAGAGAAAAACCTGAAAACTAGAACCTGAGAAGGGAAGAATAAAGAATAGTAATAAGAAGGACAATAATAATAATAATAAGTTTAAAACAGACAAAAACAAATGAAAAAAAAAAAATCTGGGCAGGGTGGGGCAGGGCACCCAGATTCCATCAGAGCACACAAACTGGGATGGAATTACTGTCAGCCCAGAAGGTGGGTGGGAGTGAGGGATGGCTGCACCTCCTTTCACCAAGAGGGTGTAGGATATAAAACTGAAAATAGAAATACCATTTGACCCAGCAATTCCATTACTAGGAATATGTCCTAAAGAGGTGAGAGGCAGTGCACAAACAGACATATGCACACCTATGTTCATTGCAGTACAATTCACTATAGCGAAGAGATGGAAACAACCTAAATGCCCATCAATGGATGAATGGATAAGCAAATTCACACAATGGAATACTATTATACATTAAAGAACAATGAAGGTTATGGGAATCATCTCACAATGTGGATGAGCCTGGAGGACATTATGCTGAGTGAAATAAGTCAATTGCAGAAGGACAAATATATATTGAGTCCATTAATGTAAAAAGAAAGAAGGGGGTTTGCTTGAGAAAGGGAACTCACTTTGTAGATTACCAGGGCGGGGACAGAAGGAAAGGATTAATTTCGGGCTAATTTTATGCTGACATGGGTACGGGGAGGGATGGAATAGAAAGAGTATGTGACCACCATAATAGTATTAGGAAAAGGGAGGACACTGAATTGTGCACGTAAGATATAGACGGCAGATGTTAATACCAACCAGTATATCCACAATACTGTTACAATTAACACCAAACACCAGGCTACAGATACACACATAAATATCTGAGAAGATCATATGGGGTTCAGTGAACAGGATTATACCCTAGACCAAGGATAGATTCAGTGGAGGCTAATCTTGCACAGATACCAGTGATAAAAAATGCCTGCAATCCTTACAGTAACAATAGAAGACAGACATAGAGCAATCCTTCACAGACAGCCAGACACTGTGGGAGAGAGATCCAATGGATCTACTGACTCAGGACCATAGTACTTGGGGACACCAGACTCAATTGGCACAACAAAATGCATAAAAATCTTGTTTCTCATCTTACATTGGTGAATTACGACTGGGCTCTTAAAAGCTTTTGAGCAGCCATCTAAGATGCAGCTAATGGTCTCTTATCATCAGAAGTGAAGAAGAGTGCAAAAACCAAGGGCATTTGGAAGAAATCAACCATAGGACACGATGGTGCCCAGCTACCAATGCCAACCACTCATGAAAGGATCAAATCTGGAGATCCTGCATAGAGTGGGAGGAAAGACGTGGAACAAAACCCAAAAACTCAGTAATGACCAGAAATACTGGTCAGATGGAGTCTGGTGAGACCCCCAGTACTATGGCCTTCGGATACATTCTGGGCCTGGAAAAAAACTCATTCACTGGGGCTGGCTCTCTGCCCAATAGTAAACACAGACCACTCAACCCAGGATGGCACACCCATATACTCTATAGAATTGCATCCCTTGGAACAATCGACCATAGGGCACCAGAGAGGCAACATTTGCACTGAGGAAATGCAGGACACACAGGAGTCCTTAACTATGAGGGGTATTGGGAGGAGGGCTATTTGACAGGGAGGGGAGGAGACTGAAATAGGGTTGGGGATGGTAAATGGGGAGTGAAACTAAATGTACACATAATGTTGAATGTAAAACAAACTCTGCTTTGTAAACTTGCACTTAAAGCACAATTAAAAAAAAAAAAAAAAAGAGTAACAAGGGGAATATTGCACCTTTTCAGTTGTTGGTGTCTGGAATGTCCTTTTGGTCCCAGCAAGTGGAGACTATTCTTAAGTCCCTGGATCTGGGTGAATGCTGTTGCTTTTAATATCCAAAATGGTCTAACCACTTGTAAACATCCAAAATGTCTGCACCCTCTGGACAGGCAAAAGTCCACAGCTCAGCCTGCCATCCTCTTCGCTGCTTCCCCTTTTATTTACCAGCAACCAGTGCAGTCCTCCATGCAGCCCTTGACTAGCAGGGTGAATTTTTAGGTTAATTCTTAGGTCGTAACACCACTTGGCAATATCCAAGCTGTCTGTGCTGTCAGGATCGCTGACAGACTGTAGCTCCGTATGTCTCCTTTTTTGGTGTTTTCATGCAAGTTCTATGAGTTGGAGTTTAGTGCACTTTTATATCCTTCCCTTCAAAGCTCAGGGCTCCAGGATTATCATCTTTATCTGTGTTAATTGGTTCCCCTTTTCTTTGTTGAAGAGGGTCTGTGCAGTCTGTCTGCCTTTTCCATCCTCTTACCAGAACTTCTCTTTAAGTCTTTAAAGAGTTCTTTTGCACCAGATATGCCAAATGCCATAACCTCAAAATTTAATATGTACAGAACTTAATATGACTAATATGCATAGTAACTCTGCACTCTGAAAGCACTGGTGTATCATTAAAATTAATCCTCGCAAGTCCTCTAGAAATTTGCCATTAACATTCACCCTATTATCCCATCCATACAAAGCCATATTGTGAGCATTCTGGGAGATAGAGGCACAGAATTGGAACTGAAATATCAAGACAACCAGTTCTACAGCCAAAGTGGGCATCCTAAGCACTCACTCACTTGCCAAAATGAATTTGTAAGATGTACAGAATTCAAAGTTCAAATTTTCAGTATTTGTGAAGCACTGTACACAAATGGTTAATGTGCTTTCTGCTAACAGAAATGTTACCTGTTTGATTCTACCCAGAGGAGCCTTAGAAGAAAGGTGTGGCAATCTATTTCTGAAAAATTAGCCATTGAAAATTCTATAAAGCACAATTCTACTCTGATAAACATGGTCACTATGAGCCAGAATTGACTGGATGACAACTGGTATATTATTCCAAAAATACCACTTATCTGGAATATTCTTCTTACAATATAATTTATTCACTCTTGAAAAATATGCATTAATTCTCTCCCTACTACTACTCATATCAATTACATTATGATGTATGTGTCGTCATTTGATTAACGGTTCTCCTACTTCCTGACAACTCTGAGCTCTGTGACATCAGGAGCCATACCTGTATTTTCTCACCATTGTATACCCAACACCTAGCACAGTGGCTGAAATTAGAGCTGTTGTTGTTGTTAGATGTTGTCACGTCAGTTTTGACTCATAGAAATTCTATGTAAATGGAATGAAACATTTCATACCCACTCTTGTTATGCTTGAGCCCATTGCGGCAGCCATTGTGCCAATCCATCTTGTTGAGGATCTTCCCCTTTTTCTCTGATCCTCTATTTTACCAAGCATGATACCCTTGTCCAGAGACAAATCCATCCTGATAACATGACTAAAGTACGAGAGACGATGTCTGGCCATTCAACTTGTAAGGAGTGTTCTGGCTGTATTTCTTCCAAAGCAGATTTGCTCATTTTCTCTGGAAGTCATGGAATTTTTTATAATCTTTGCCAAGAGCATAATTCGAATGCATCAATTCTTTTATTTTTAATTGTGATTTGGGTGAAAGTTTACAGAGCAAATTCATTTTCCATACAGCAGTTCTACACATTTTGTTTCATGACATTAACTGCAATTCCCCACAGCTCTTCCCACTTCCTCCCTGTAGTTGCCTCTTCCCTGTGTCCTTCTTTCCTATGCATTTTTGCCCTTGAGCTATCTCCCTGTACAAATAGTGTCCTTCTATTTTCCCATGATTGATCATTCTAAGGAGTATATCTACCTGATGTAAATGTTCACACTATATAACCAATATGTAATTGTTTGGCTGGAAGCCACAAGAGTGAATTTAATTCCAGACCAGAAGCGTAATTAGGGGCCATAGTCGCTAGGGTCTCATCAGGCTCTCTCAGACCAGTAAACCTGGTCTTTTTTATGATATTGAGTTTTGTTCCACATTGTTTCCCCTACTCTGTCCAGGACCTCCTATACTGATTCCTTTCTGAGTGGTTGGCAGTGGTAGCCTGGTACCATCTAGTTCTTCTCGTCTCATAGTCATACAGGCTGAGGTTCACATGGTCCATTAGTCTCCTGGACTGATCATTTCTATGTGTCTTTTTTTTTTTTCCCCACTTTTCTTTGCTCTGTGTGAGGAGAGACCCATTGTTGCATCTAGATGGACACTTGCAAGCTCGTAAGACCCCAGTCATTGCTCACCAAAGTATGATGCAGAACAATGTTTTTGTGTAGTAAATTATGCCAATTGAGCTTGATGTCCCTTGAGACCATGGTCTCCATCCCAGAGGTCCAACAACTTGCTCCACTAGGGTGGTTGACTGTGTCTAACAAGTTATCATAATTTTGCCCCTTGTTGGTTCTAGTTATATGGACATTCTTACAGCCCATATAAATACGTGTGTAAAAACACTGTCTGACAACCTAATATATGGGCATGGGCATATGCCTTTTTGCCATACATATCTGATCATTCAGCCTGTCTACTCATCTATTTACCCATAGATTAATGCTTGTTATCACTGAAAACACAATATTGTATTTGTAAAAGGGTTTCTATTTGAGGTCTGTACCTCTTGTGCACCTCTCTCTGTCTTCCTTTTCCTTAGTGTTATTGTGTGGATCACTCACTTTTGGTGTATTGCTTTTCCCTTCACCCAAATTAATACTTGTCTCTACCTATCTTAGCAGCGTTCCCTCCCCTCCCATCCCACTTCTGGTATCCAAAAATGAATTTCCTTCCATATATAAACCTTTCTTTGACTTTTTATAACAGTGAAATAATATAATATTTGTCCTTCTGTTTTATTTCACTCAGCAGAATGTCCTCCAAGTTCATCCATGTTATGTAGTATTTCGCAGATTCTACAATATTCTTTAGTGTTGCATAGTATTACATTATGTGTATGTACCATAGTTTGCTTATCCATTGTTCTGTTAATGGACACTGAGGTTGTTTCCATCCCTTTGCTATTGTGAATAGTGCTGCGAGGAACATGGATGTGCAGATATCTGTTCTTGTCCTGGCTCTCACTTCTTTAGGATATATACCTAGTAATCGGATTAGTGGATCAAATGGTATTTCTAATTCCAACTTTTTAAGGAATCACCATACTGATTTCCACAGTGGTTGTATCAGTTTACAGTCTTACTAGCAGTGTATGAGAGTTCCAATCTCCTCATATCCCTGCCAACATTTGTTATTTTCTGTCTTGTTTAACTTTGCTATTAGTGCTGGAATGAGATGGTATGTCATTGTTGTTTTGATTTGCATTTTTCTAATGGCTAATGATTGGGAACAGTTCTTCATATGTTTTTTGGCCACCTGAATATCTTCCTTGGTGCAGTGTCTATGCACATCTTCTGCCCTTGTTAAAATTGGATTATTTGTCTTTTTGATGTTGAGGTATTGGAGTTTTCTACAAATTTTAGAGATAAGTCCCTTATCAGATACAAATGCATCAATTCTTTTTAGTCTTCCTTATTCACTGTCCAGCTCTCACATGTGTATGAGACTATTGAAAATGCCATGGCTTGAGTCAGATGCACCTTACCCTTCTCATATTTTTATTCTTTAACACTTCAAAGAGGTCTTTTGCAGCAAATTTACCTAATGCAATATGTTATTTGATTTCTTGACTGCTGTTTCCTCAGGTGCTGATTATAGATCCAAGAAAAATGAAATCCTTGTTAATTTCAATCTTTTCTCCATTTATCATAATGTTGCTTATTGGTCTATTTATGAGGATTTTTATCTTCTTTATGTTAAGAAGTAATCCATACAGAAGGCTAGAGTCTTTGATTTCATCAATAAGTGCTTCTAGTTTCTTCACTTTCAGCAAGCAAGATTATGTCACCTCCATATGGCGGGCTGTTAATGAGTCCTCCTCCAATCTGATGCACATTTTTCTTCATATAGTCCAGCTTCTCAGATTATTGTTCAGCATACATATTGAATAAATATGGTGAAATGGTAGAACCCTGACACACACCTTTCTTGATTTTAAACCATGCAGCCCCTGTTCTGTTCAAATGACTGTCTCTTGGTCTATGTACAGGTTACTCATGAGCACAATTAAATATTCTGAAATTCCCATTAATCCTATTGCTTTCCATAAATGGATATGATCCACACAGTTGAATGCCTTTGTGTGGTCAATAAAACACAGGTAAACATCTTTCTGATATTATTTGCTTTCAACCAAGATGCATCTGACAATAGCAATGATATTCTTCATTCCATGCCCTCTTCTGAATCTGAATTAAATTTCTGGCAGGTCCCTGTCAATGTACTGCTGCAAACATTTTAAAATTATCTTCAGCTAAATTTTACTTGTGTGTAGTATTAATAATATTATTCCATAATTTCTGTATTCTTTTGGATCACTTTTCTTTGGAATGGGCACAAGCAGGGATATTTTCCTCAGCTGGTCTGGTGGTTATCTTCCAAATTTCTTGGCATAAATGAGTGAGCTTCCAATGTTGCACCTGTTTGTTGAAACATCTGAATGGGTACTCCATCAATTCCTGGAGCTGTGGCTTTTTTTTTTTTTTTTAAATTCCTTCAGTGCAATTTGTACTTCTTCTTCAATACCATGGTTGAACCATGGTATTGGTTGAACGTTGACCAATTCTTTTTGGTACAGTCTGTTTATTCCATCCATTTTCTTTTTATGTGTCCTTCATCATTCAATATTTTGCCAATAGAATCTTTCAATATTGAAACTTGAGGCTTGAAGATTTTCTTCATTTCTTTCAGCTTGAGATATGACAAGTATGTTCTTCTCTTTTAATCTCCTACATAAATTAGTAAGCACTTGATAAATATTGGTTGAATGAATGAGACCTTAACTTTTCTTCTTTTAGAAGATAACCTCTCACAGACCTGCAACATTTCCTGTTTGTCACTGGAGATGAAGAAAAGTTTCTCCTCTTTTCTAGACAAATGTTTTACTTGTGCTTTGGACCCCTTTGCCTCCAGACTCCTCTAGTAAATCACTTCTATTGTTGTTGTTGTGTGCTGTCAAGTCATCTCTGACTCATAGTGACCTTATGTACAACAGAATGAAACACTGCCCAGTCCTGTGCCAGCCTAACAATCCTTACAATACCTAAGTCCATCACTGGAGTCACCGTGTCAATCCTTCTTGTTGAGGACTTTTCCTTCTTTTGTTGACCCTCCACTTTTACTAAGCATGACATTCTTCTGCAGAGAATGGTCCCTTCTGACAACATGACCAAAGTAGGTGAGATGATGTGTGGTCATTCTTGCTTCCAAGGAGCATTCCAGCTGCACTTCTTCCAGGACAGATCTGTTAGTTCTTTTAGCAGTCTATGGTACTTTGAGCATTCTTCTCCAGCACCACATCGCAAAAGCATCAAGTCTTCTTCAGTGTTCCTTATTCATTGTCCAGCTCTCACATGCATATGAGGGGATTGAAAATACCACGGCTTGGGTTAGTAGCATCTTAGTTTTCAAGGAGATATCTTTGCTCTTCAGCACGTGAAAGAGCTCTTTTACAACAGATTTGCCCAGTGCAATACGTCTTTTGATGCCTGGCCTTGTGCTTCCTTTGGTGTTGATTGTAGAACAAGGTAATACGAAGTCTTTGACACTTTCAATCTTTTCTCCATCTATCGTGATGCTGTTTATTTGTCCAGTTGTGAGGATTTTTGTTTTGTTTATATTGAGGTATAATCCATACAGCAGACTGTAGTCTTTAATTTTCATCAGTAAGTGCTCCAAGACATCCTCACTTTAAGCTAGCAAAGTTGTGTTGTCTGTGTATCTCAGTTTGTTAATGAGCCTTCTCCCAATCCTGATGCCACATTTTTCTTCATATAGTCCAGCTTCTTGGATTATTTGCTCAGCATACAGATTGAACAAGCATGGTGAAAGTATGTGACCCTGACTCACTCTCTTCCTGATTTTAAACCATGTAATAATATACCCTTGTTCTGTTCAAACAACAGCCTCTTGGTCTACGTACAGGTTCCTCATGAGTACAATTAAGTGTTCTGGAATCCCCATTCTTCTCAATGTTATCCACAATTTGTTATGATTCACACAATCAAATGTCTTTGCATAGTCAATAAAACACAATTAAACATCTTTCTTGTATTCTTTGTTTTGAGCCAAACTCACTCCTACCATTCCTTATTTTGTTTGCATCTTCAATCTTTCCCTCTTTCCTTTCAAAATGAATGTATGTTAAAGTTTCTTCCATTTTAAAAATGAAATCAAAAAGAAATTTAAAAATTATATTTCCCAAGATTCATTGAATAAATATTTCAATAGTAGTTCAATTTTTTTAACTGTATAGTATTTGTGTGTGTGTATGTGTGTGCACGCTTTAGGTGAAAATTTACAGAGCAGAATTTGTTTTACATTCAACAGTTCATATATATTTGGTTTTACTCCCCAGTTACCATCCCCAACTCTAACCCACTCTCCTCCTCTCTCTTCCCAGTGACCCCCTATCCCTGTGCCCTTCTTAGGTATGCACTCCTTAATGGAAACATATCATAATGCACCTTTCCTTTAGTTACATGTTAATATTTTGGGTCATATAGGTGAACAAAAGAGATAAAGATCCTAACTTTAAAGTACTGATCCTATATCTCTACTTCACTTTAAAGCCAAATTTCTAATTTATTTAAAATATAATTTTCCACTTTCCAACCTCTTATTTTCCCCTTCAGGAATCTAGGTTCTTTCTTCACTGCTCAACACCAAAGAGCTAACCAATAAATGATTAGTTTTCAGTCTTTATTTAATTTGATGTCCTACTGGCACTTGAACACACTGACCACTTGCTCCTTCTGGATCTACTTCCTTGGTTTTCTGATGCTTATCTTTCCTGCTTTTGTTCCTATTTCACAGAAAAGTTTTCTTCATTCCATAATGAATTATTATTGTTCCTCTATTCATATTTTTATGTTGGTCTTCCCTGTAGTTCAGTTTTTAGTATTCTTATTCTCAAGATATTCCTGAGTGATCTCATTTAATCTGTTGGCTTTAATTGCTATATATATCATATATGACATTATTATGTATGATCTATGACATATATGATCTATGACATACATTGTATATATGTGTGTGTATGTGTATGTGTGTGTATATACATATATATGTGTGTGTGTGTGTGTGTGTGTGTATATATATATATATGTATATGTGTATGTATAAGTGGTGTAGTGCCTAAGGCATTTGACTGCTAGCCAGAAGGCTGGTGGTTCACACCCACCAGCCACTCCTCAGAAGGAAGATTGAACAATCTACTTCCATAGTGATACTGCTTCAGAAACCCAAGGAGAGGTCAGTATGAATCTGATCTGACTTGACAGCAGTGAGAATTTAACCTAGAAAAAGTTAAACATCTCTTACTTGACAAGAGTTCCCATATAACTTAAAACTGGTAATCCAAATTCAAAACCAAACTCACTGTTGTTGAGTCGATTCCGTCTCATAAAGACCCCTCCTTGGGTTTCCGAGGTGCTATCTCTAGGGAAGTAGATTGCCCAGTTTTCCTTCCCAGGACCACCAGCCTTCTGGTTAGCAGTCAAATGCCTTAGGCATTTATTTCTGGTAATTTTTTATAAGATAAAAGAACAAACCCCTTGGGATCTTCCAGGGGTACTCTGGAAATCCCAGAAGTTTAGGTGTAAATGATTACCATTTAGTATTAGGTTGTTGTTGTTGTTATGTGCTGTTGAGTATTAGGTTAGGGAAGGCAAAATATCAAATGCTGTCAGGAGATTTACACACTTGATAAATAAGATTACAGGACATTAAGAGACAATATTTAGCCAACTCTTTAACCAAAGTGACAATTGCAAGTATTTGAAAAGTAATAGGAGTATTAAAACAAACAAACAAACAAACAAACAAACAAAAATAGAAACCAAAGCCAGTCCCATCAAGTCTATTACTACTTATAGTGACTTTATGCGGTTCAAACCCACCAGCCACTCCTAGGAAGGAAGGTTGGGCAATCCTACTTCTGTAGTGATACTGCCTCGGAAACCCAAGGAGGGGTCGCTATGAGTCAGGGCTGACTCGACGGCACATAACAACAACAACAACAAGTGACTTTATAAGATAGAGTAGCACTGCTCCATGGAGTTTCCAAGGCTGTAATCCTTACAGAAGCTGACTGCTACATCTTTCTCCCACAGTGCAGTTGGTGGGTTCAAACTGCTAACATTTCAGCTAGAAACCTAGAAGTTAACTACTGTGCTAACATGATTATTAAAGGGGGAAAAAAAAAACAACCAACCAAACAAAAAATTTAGCTTTTTATAAAGTGAGAAGACTTAGTTATATTAAACAAAGAAAGTATAAGGTCAACCTAAGATAAATTACTCTGATAAGACATACACTCTTTGCCTCCTATCCAGATTACTCAGAGGTAAAAATAACCATTTACATCTTCTTATTGAGCAAACTCAGAATTCAATTTTTTTTTTTAATTTTAATGGAAATAAAAACAATCCTTGTTTTGTATCAGTATTCAATTTGTATTAAAACTCATTAAAAATTTAGTAAATAAACCTATCAAATTTTCACCAACTTTGACCACATTAAACAAAATTTCTTTTCTGCCAACTTTCTATATCCATTAAGGTTTTATTCCACACTTCTCTATTTCTTATTTTAGATTAATCAGTCATTTCAATTTAGGACAAAGTAACACTCCTTTTCACTAATAAACACATCTTACATAATTTGCTTACTTAATCTAGCCTAAATCCAAGATTTTAAGTTACCCGAAAGACCTGTGAACTTTATTCAAGCTGACATACTATAAAACATAATTACCATTCCACAAATTTTTGTCAGAACTAATTCACTTTCACTAATTTCTGAGAATATTAGGACTATTCAATTGATTAAGTACTTTTTAAAATTCTCAGCACAATCAGAATGGAACTCTTTGTGTCTATGTAGTCTAATATGGTAATACCATCTGAAAATGGGAAATTACAGCATATGTATACATGCATGCACATACATATATAAACTTACATACAGACACTGATAAGAGTCCATAGCTTCAATTCTAAAATCCTAATCGAGTTAATCATAAAGACAGAAACACAAAATTCACTGGGGAACTTTGAATAAGAGATCTGGTTTTGTTCTTGTTCTACTCTTACCTTTTTACCAAGATTACATTTCTGTCAGACTGGACAAGTTGACGCTATGCTCAAAATAAGAACTGAAGCATCTCCCTCAACAATGGTAGAGGAGACCATTAACCTTTCCTAACGATGTAATCTTATTGAGAGTGTGGATTAAATTTAGACTAAAGGGAAAATGAAGTCACCATCTAGGTATCTCCAAAACCCATCAGAGTGGATAAAATCATTTCCAATTAGCTTCTTCAGTGTCTAGTAGCTATTATTTAGATATTTAAGCCTTTTCAGAAATCCCCCATGGTGGCAGAACCTTTAATGCTGTAGTGACTAAATTGACTCAAAGGGCTGGAGTGGAAAGGGAACGATCTGGCAGGGGCTGAAAGATGAGTGAAGGACATAGCAGGATTGAGGGGAAGAGTTCAAAGGATTCAAGGGAGCTGAAGGGAAAGCAAAGATCTCACTTTAATAATCAAGGAACACTTAATCCAAGTCATGGAATTTTCAATTACCTCTATGCAAGTGAAAGCTAGGCAATGAATGTGGAAGATCAAAGAACGAACACAGATGAATTATGATATCAGTGCAAATCATTAAACATAGCATGGCTAGTCAGAAGAACGAACAAATCTGTCTTGGAGGAAGTGCAGCCACAGCTCTTCAGAAGCAAAGATAGTGAGACTTTGTCTGAATTATGTTGGACATCTTATCAGTAGAGACAAATGCCTGAAAAGGTACATCATGGTAGAAGGTCAGAGAAAAAGAAAAATGTCCTCAACAAGATGGACTGACATAGTGGCTGCAATAATGGGATCAATCATACCTACTAACCAGAGAATAGCTCAGTACCCAGCAACATGTTGTTCTGTTATACATTAGGGCTCTGTGAGTTAGAGCCTAGTCCAACACACCTAACAAGGAAGGAAAAATCTTAAGGTGTTTAAAAAGCAGTAGAAAGAGGGTGTGATAGTTGGAGCTGTGTGTCAACTTGGCTGGACCCAGTTCTGTGTGTGTTCCCATGATGGGATCGGATGACTGTGTCTTGAGTGTCCAATCTGTCCAAGGGGTGTTTCCTTAAGGGTGTGGCCTGCTTCCAGGATATCCAGGGACATCCTGGGAAGAGAGACATTCTTTGGTGGATTGGGACCCTTCTGTGCTGACTACAACCTTCTGTGAGTGAGCAGCCCACCGCTCTGCCTGGAGATCTTGGATTCGTCTTTTGTTGGAGTCAACAACCAGTGTACTGCCTGCCAGCCTTGAATTTCTTGGCCCCCTGCGCTTG
>NW_006921633.1:5978500-5979650 GCF_000298275.1 Orycteropus afer afer | reverse complement strand
TGGTTCTCCAGTTTGATTATTTTTGATGATACTAGCCACTCTGCATCTGCTAGTAAAGAGAGCCCTACTAATCCGTGGCGTGAGGTGGCAAAATTAATACGTGAAATAGCACCACCAATATATCAAGTACTTGTGAGAAGTGACTCTCTGGGTTATCAGATATTTGATACTTTTCTGCAATTTTGTCAGAATGAGGAGTATAGGGAAGCTGGGTAGTTGCTCCTACTTACACTGGCTAAATTGGTGAAAGAGCAAGATGGGCTCAAAACTTCTTGGTCTGGGCTTAAGCACTGCATAAATGACCTCAGTGATTCCAGCTTGCTCTGAAAGAAAGCCTTATAGCTTCTACTACCAGGGCTGACATAGCTGAAACCCAAATCCAGAGTCTTATTGTAAGAGTGGCTGATTTACAACACCAGCTCAATTGCCAACCCAGAATGGTGTCTTCCATTAAAGTGAGGGCATTGATTGGAAAAAAATGGGATCCTGCAACCTGGAATGGGGACATATGGACAGATGATCAGGAAGATCAGGATATTGAGCCTGCAAATTCTGTTGAATCCCTCCCATCTGAACAGATTACTGTAAAACCATTATCCCCTCCCCCTCAGCTTGAGGGGACTAGCCAAACTGGTCCTGCAGGGCCATTGTATGAGGCAGAGACAAAGGAAAACATTCCTGAATGCTCTCAGGAACTGCCTCAAGCTCCTATTCTGGCGGCTCATCCCATAACAAAGGTCAAATCTAAGAGAGCCCCAAGAGGTGAAATAGAAAGTGTGACTGAGGAGGTGATACGCTATACTCAAAAAGACCTACTAGATTTTGCCAACATGTACAGACAGAAACCTGGAGAACATATATGGGAATGCGTACTGAGGGTATGGGATAATGGTGCAAGGAATGTAAGATTGGATCAGTCTGAGTTTATTGATTTAGGTCCACTATATATGGATTCTTCATTCAATGTCTCAGTTCGAGAGGTTAGGGAAGGATCTAATAGTTTATTTGGTTGGCTTACTGAGGCATGGATTATGGGGTGGCCTACCTTAAGTCAACTTGAAGTACCAGACCTGCCTTGGTTTAATGTAGAAGAAGGTATCCAGAGGCTTAGGGAAATTGGCCTGTTAGAATGGATTTATCAGATTAGACC
>NW_006921633.1:5968891-5973065 GCF_000298275.1 Orycteropus afer afer | reverse complement strand
AATCCTACTTCCATAGTGATACTGCCTCGGAAACCCAAGGAGGGGTTGCTATGAGTCGGGGCTGACTCGATGGCAAATAACAACAACAACAACAACATACGTTTGTGAGCCATTTTCCTAAGATCTCTCTCTCTCTCTCTCTCTCTCTCTCTCTCTCTCTCTATATATATATATATGCTTTGCTGGTTTTTGTGTTTCTCTAGAGAACCCAATCTAACACAGGGTGACAGGAAGTCAGAGGTCTTAGACAAGCCATTTTTAGATCTCAAATTTCCCAAATAGGTCATTGAAGTTTTTAATGACCTTTCATAAAATATTGCCAATTTTGGAGGTACTGGAAAGAAATGCCATAGGAGTAGAACACATATTCAGGGAGGGGGGATAGTGAGTGCTCAGTAGGTTGAAGCCATTCATGTTGTTAAGTACCATTGAGTTGTCTCTGACTCACAGTGACCCTATGCACAACAGAAAGAAACACTGCCTGGTTTTGCCCATTCCTCACAATCTTTACTATGCTTGAGTCCATCTTTGCAGCCACTGTGTCAATCCATCTCATTGAGAGTCTTCTTCTTTTTCACTAACCCTCCACTTTACCAACATGATATCTTTTTTCCACAGACTGGTCCTTTCTTACAACATTACTAAAGAAGATGAGGCGAAGTCTGGCTATTCTAAGGAGCGTTTCAACTTCACTCCTTCCAGAACAGATTTGTTCATTCTTTTGGCAGTCCGTAGTACTTTCAATATTCTTTGCCAACATCACAATTCAAAGGCATCAATTTTTCAGCTTTCCTTATACATTGTCCACCTTTCACATGCATATGAATCAATTGAAAATACAAGGCTTGGGTTATAGGTGAACCTTATGCTACCTCCTGAAATGGTTGAAACTCGACCAATGCTTTTTGGTACTGTGACTCTGGGTATTCCTTCAATCTTCTTCTGATGCTTCCTGCATCATTCAATATATTGCCCATAGAATCCTTCAGTATTGCAATTCAAGGCTTGAATTTTTCCTTCAGTTCTTTAAGTTTGAGAAATGCTTAGCACGTTATTCTCTTTTGGTTTTAGAATTCCAAGTCTTTGCACATTTGATTATAATACTTTACTTTGTCTTCTTGAGCAGCCCTTTGAAATCTGTTCAGCTCTTTTGTCTCATCATTTTTTCCATTTGCCTTAGCTACTCTCTGTTAAAGACCTTTTTTGCTTTCTACATATATGATATTCTTGATGTCATTCCACAACTTGTCTGGTCTTCGTTCATTGATACTCAATGTGTCAGATCTATTCTTCAGATGGTCTCTTATTTCAGGTGGAATATAATCATAGCTGTATTTTGGCTCTCATGGACTTGTTTTAATTTTCTTCAGCTTCAGCTTGAACTTGCATATGAACAGTTAATGATCTGTTCCACAGTCAGCTCCCTGCCTTGTTTCAACTGATGATATTGAGCTTCTCTCTTGCCTTTTTCCACAGATATAGTTGATTTGATTCTTGTGTAATCCATCTGATGGAGTCCATGTATATAGCCACCATTTATGTTGTTGAAAAAAAAAAACATATTTGCAAGGAATAAGTCCTTCATCTTTCAAAGTTCTACCATGCAATTGCCAGTGTCATTTCTATCACAAATGCCATATTTTCCAACTACAGTTACTCTATATTTGTTCCTACTTTCACATTCAAATCACTAAGAATTATTAATACATCTTGATTGCATGTTTGGTCAATTTTGACTGCAGAAGTTGGCAAATATCTTTAATTTCTTCATCCTTCACTTTTGTGGTTGGTACATAAACTTGAAAATAGTAGTATTAACTGGTCTTTCTTATAGGCATATGGATATTATTCTATCACTGACAAAATTGTACTTCAGGACAGACCTTGAAATGTTCTTTTTGAGGATGAATGAGACACTTCTCCTGTTCAATTTGTCATTCCTACCATAGTAGACAACATGAATGTCCAAGTAAAAATGACAAATACCAGCCCATTTCAGCTCATTTAGTGGCTAGTATATCAGTATTTATGCATTCCATTCTATTTTTGACAAATTCCAATTTTCATATATTCATACTTTTGTACATTTCATGTTTCAATTATTAATGAATATTTGCAGCTGTTTCTTCCCATTTTGAGTCATGTCCCATCAGCAAATGAAAGTCTCAAAACTTTACTCTATCTGTGTTATTTAGGTCAACTCTATTTTGAGGAGTCAGCTCCTTGCCAGTGCCTTCCAAACTGAAGGGCTCAACTTCTTTCACTGAAACAGAAAATATCTCACTGCTTTTCATAAAGTATTTCAGTAATATATCAGACAATATTTCACTGCTATTCACAAGGTTTTCAGTGACCAGTTTGTTCAGAAGTGGATAGCCCATCTTTCTTCTCAGTCTGTCTTAGTCTGGAAGCTCCACTGAAACCTGTGTACCATGGGTGACCCTGTTGATATTTGAAATATCATTGGAATAGCCTCCATCCTCACAGCAACATGCAAGCCCCCACAATATGACAAACTGACAGACAAGTAGATTGAAAGTTAGACCTATGGAAAGAGCAAGATCAACTAAAAAAAAAAAAGACAGGAATAAAAATATCATTTCCATGCATAATCCTCATCAGAAGCCAAAGGGATTACTAGACACAGCCTCATTTAAGTAATGGAAGAACTTGCCATATTGCCTTCTTTGGACAAGGAGTGGGGAAGAACAGCTCCACCTGCAATCTCCATCTGGGAGTCAGTGGGATTCTTTGCATAATCTTCTTTGAGGAATGGGAGAACTCATTCTGTGCAATCCCTAGACATGAAGTCATTAAGGATGGCAAGCTTTAGAAAAAAGAACCAGAGGAAGTCCTGTTTAAACAGAAAGAACCAGCAAGAGTCATGCTTATACAGAAATGAACTGGGAATAACTGCATTGAACAGATTTCAAACAATTCCCTATCTGCTACCAAAGAAGAATGTCTTGAGCACTGGATTAGGAGATGTGAGTCACCACATTGGATCCCAATTTCTATAGCCAGGAAAGGCAGAAAAGTGTGTGGTAAGTTGGACGAAGACCTGGGTGAAGACAGTAGGCTCTGAGAGACAGTCAGCAGTCCATTGGAGGCATGACACCATTAACTGTCATATAAAAAACAAAACTGGACTTTGGAAAGGAGAAGCTTTATTTAGAATAAAAAGAGGGAAATAGAAAGGGACTACTGGAGTGCTAAAGAGGGGCTGGACAGACTATTGCAATAAGGAGGACTCTACTACCATAAGTCTGCATGCCTCTCAAAGAGGGAAAAAAGCATTTTCTTTTTATAGAAACTGAGAGTAAACAAGGACAGGAAAAAATGCAGTTGTGCGGAAGTAGGATGACTGAGTGACATCATTGAATTTTTTATGATGAGGTCAGCTGTTACTGGGAGGCATCCTTAAAGAGAAGCAGTAGGTTGACTCAGACTGAGAATGGACCAAACTCAGAAATTTGGGTGAAAGAAAGAACTTTGACCAAAATTTAGTTAACAAGAACTTGGTTTCTGATGGACCAGTGAGTGCAAGCAATTAACTTACTCATTTAGGAGGCAAGGAATGGGAATTTGGGTCTGTGTCTGGCCTTGCCATGGTAAACGAGAAGGCATCTGCAAAGGGTAGTTAACTGCAGCAAGCTGTTTTCCTGAACACAGAAGATGGGATTTTTTTAATCACTATTATTTTTCTAGCATCACAGGGCTCAGGTAGAATATAACATTAACAATATTTACTAATATTGTAGTTCAACATACCATCTTCTTTAAAAGACAAGTGGTGTAACAGCCTCCTAACAAGATTCTCAATTCTACTTTTCCTCCTCTCCCAGTCTATTCTCCACCCAGCACTCCATGTTATTTTAAATTACAGATCAGATCATGTCAGTCCCCTTCTTCAAATATTTCTCATTACATTGAGAATAATATGCAAACACCTTCACATGGAGTATTCTACTTCTTGAAACTCACTTTCTTCTCTATTTTACTTAACAACTCTTCGTCTACACTGTCTTTACTTCAGTTCTTTGCCTATACCAACCAAGTTCTTGCCAGCATCAATCTTTTTTTTTTTTATTATTAGGATTTGGGTGAAGATTTACAGAATAAATTCACTTTTCATACAGCAGTTCACATATACTTTGTCTCATGTCATTGACCA
>NW_006921633.1:5952630-5967850 GCF_000298275.1 Orycteropus afer afer | reverse complement strand
GTTGTTTTGATTTGCATCTCTCTAATAGCTAATGATCGTGAGCATTTCTTCATATGTTTGTTGGCCGCTTGAATATCCTCCTTGGTGCAGCATCAATCTTTGCATATGCTTTCTTTCTGATTGAAAATCATCCCCTCCCCTGACTCACTCTTTTTCCTGTGCTATCCTCTTGCTTTCATATGCTTGATTGTTCTAATAAGTGCATACACTCCTGATACTACTATTAACCTTCCAAACCAAACCAAACTCACTGCCCTCGATTCAATTTGACTCATTCATTCATTCGACCCCTCCTTGGGTTTCTGAGTGGTATCTCTATGGAAGTAGATTGCCCAATCTTCCTTCTGAGGAGTGGCTGGACCTTATAGACTTGTTTATCATTCTTGACAGTAAAGTCATTAGGGTTAAGTTCAGTTCCTAGCTTGAAGTGTATCTAAGGGCTATAGTCTCAGGTGTCCATCATTCTTCTTCAGAACAGTAAGCCTGTTCATTTTTCATTATTTTAAGTTTTGTTCCACCTCTTCCTCCATTCTATCTGGGACCTCTTATTGTGATCCCTTTCAGAGCAGTCAGCAGTGATAGCCAGGCACCATCTAGTTCTAGTCTCAGGGTCAGAGAGTTTGGGGTTCTGACCTACTCTTTATCTCATTGTTCCCACTCATCTTTTAGATCTCAGTTTAAATATCACTTTCTCATAGAAGTCTTCCCTGAGTGCTCATTTTATAATGGACCCTGTCTATAATTCTTACACTGCATCATGTTATGGAAGCTAATAGAATTATCATAATTTATTATAATTTTCTTCCTCCATTTTATTATTATGTTTATGAGAATGGAAGACATATCTGTTTTGTTCACCACTGTGTACACCATCAGAGTGCTCAGATAACTTTGTTGAAAGTGAAATAAGTGTAGCATTTTGGGGGAAATTACTTAATGTGCTTTCATTGCTTGCCTGTTGAAGAAGTGAAGGCTGACCCTGTTGACCTTTCTGACATGCTTAGGACCTCATCATGTAATCCTAAACCTTTCCAATATTCACTCTTACCCTTTTGGATCTCTTAAGTATTTTGGTGCATTTGAGTATTTACACTCCCCATAGGCTGCATCTGCTTTTCTTTGTGAAGGCACTCAGTATGCTAGTAAAGCTTCTCACAGGCAGATTCTCTCAAGATCAGATAATTGACATGCCCCTGAGAAGACCAAAATCAAAAACCAAACTCACTGCTGTGGAGTCAGATCTGACTCATAGTGACCCCTCCTTGGGTTTTCAAAGCAGTATCACTAGGAATTAAATTGCCCAATCATCCTTTTGAGGGGTGGCTTGTGGATTTGAACCTCCAGCTTTCTGATAAGCAGTCAAATGCCTAGGCACTATGCCACCAGAGCTCCCCTGAGAAGACCAATTGCCTTTAATTAACTCTGACTCATGGTGACCCCATGTATGTCAGAGTAAAACTGTGCTCCTTAGGGACATTAATAGTTGATTTTTACAAGTACATCACCAGGACTTTCTTCCAAAGTGCTTCTGGGTGGACTGAAATCTCCAAAATTTTAGTTAGAAGCAGAGCCTGTTCACCCTTTGCACCACCCAAGAGTTCCATCCTCCTTATCCAAGGTCTGATGAGATTTGGGGTGGAGGTATAAATATTCCACCTTCCTTGTCCCTGATTAAGATCACCATTTCCTCTGTCTTCCATGCTCCCATGTGGAGTCCAGTCAAAGTTACACCTAGTGGGATATTGGTCAGTTCCAAACCCTTGCTTGGCTTCCATCCCTTCCTTACTCCACTTCCTTACTTGCATACCACTATTTTCTAAAAAATCATTTGCACATAAATCCTTGACTCAAAGTCTATTTCTGTGCAACTCTACTTAAGATACTTCACAAGAGAAGTGTTTAATTTTCTTCATGTCCTTAGTACACACTGTTGACCTAGGCTGTCAGTCAAATCCTAAATTATTTCTTGTTTAAATAGGCACAGATGGTGAATGTTTGTGCTAGAAAGGTCTTTGTCATCCTCCGGTCCAAGGGCCTTGTTTTATTGATGAGGGACTTTGCAGCAGAAGGGTGTGTGCTCTGCTCAAGGTCATCACCTCAAGGAGGAGCAGGGTGGCAACCAGGACTAGAATCCTGATCTCCTGATGCCCAGACTCATGCTTTACATCACAAAATTTTCATAAATCTTAAATCCAGTGATTTAAAAAGGATGAAAAGAAACCAAACACTATTAAAATAAAACAAATTGACCTGTAGATAAAAATGATTTATAAGGGCATTAAAAACCATTAAGAAACAACCTGAGGATAAACTGAACTGATAGCAACTTAGTGTCCCTTACTATGTTTTATTCCACCATATTGTTAAATGTCGTTTTTGTTCATGCCTCCTTCAGATAAAACACTGAGTAAGTATGTAGATTTAGGATACATATATATGCTGTATTTATATTTGTGTGTGTATATATGCACTGATATATGTCACATAGAATTGAGTGAAATGAATCTCCTTAAAAATAAAAACTTGAAATATTTACAAAATTACCATTAAAAGGGACAATATAGCTGCCTCACAGATTTTGATGAGTAATAGCTTCATATGTCTTACTTGAGAGGTTTCGAAGTGCCTTAAGTGAATTGTACTTTTGACTTATGCGGTTCCCAGACAAGATAAAACCCATAATTTTCTGCAGTCACTCTTACTCAAAGTGATGGGCTCAACCTAGAGTGGAATTGATTTATTAGATTTTTTTTTTATTATTCAAATGAAGAAGCTAACGCATAACACTAAATTCTCTGATTAATGAAAATGTTCTGATCTGAAAGGTGATTTTATCTCTAAAAATTATTTGAGAAAAATTGTAAATACCACTCAATAGAAACTATGTATTACTTTGTGTGTGTGTATGTTGTTGTTGAGTGCACATATGTGTATGTGGAGGGGAAGGAGTTTAATGGGAAGCTGAGGGGTCTCTTCTGGTGTCATCAATTTCATTATTAGTGAAAGGTTAGAGAGATTTTATGATAGTTTTAGTGGAAGGAGGAGCAGGATCTCAAATTTAAATGTACTGCCTTGAAGTCAATTTCTGATAGCATTATTTCAATAAAGATAAAATCATACCACACAATATGTGTAGAGTGAGAAGGGATTTAGTCATCATCCAAACTTCCACACCATGCAGGAATGCCCTAAATATAATTTCTTCGAAGTGATGTTCCAATCTATTTGAATACTGCCAGTGATGGAGCACTCAATATTTATGGTGTTAGGCAACCATAACTTTTAGAAAAAAAATTAACTTGTATTTATATGAAATATATGTCTTTATAAATTCAGAACTCTTGTCAGAATTCTGCCCTCTAGTGATATACAGAATTAGTCTGATCTTTCCTGCATTGGACAGTTTTTTAGATCCTTGGAGACAGCTTTGCTTTTCAAGATAGAAAATATAATCTCTCTAATTCTTTTAAACATCTTTCATGCAATATGGTTTCTATGTTTTTCATAAACCTGCCAACAGTTCCAGTAGTATATTAACAGGGAACTTCCAGAATTTCAAGCCAGATGGATCTGAGCTGAAAGCAGAGAACGCTAGAAAGATGTTTACCTGTGTTTTATAGATGATACAAAGGCACTCGACTGTGTGGATCACAACAAATTATGGATAACATTGTGAATAATGGGAATTCCAGAACAATTCGTTGTGCTCATGTGGAACTTACACATAAACAAAGAGACAGTTGTTCAAACAAACCAAGAGGGTACTTTGTGCTTTAAAATCAGGAAACATGCATTACAGGGTTGTAGCCATGGTATTTTTAAATGTCTCATATGCATGTGAAAGCTGGACAATTGAGTAAGGAAGACCAAAAAAGAATTGATGCATGTGAATTATGGTGCTGGAGAAGAATACTGAATATACCATGGACTGCCAGAAGAGTGAATAAATCTGTCTTAGAAAAAGTACACCCAGAGTGCTCCTTAGAAAGGGACAATGGTGAGATTTCATCTCACATACTTCAGACATGTTATCAGGGGGACCAGTCGCTGGAGAAGGACATCATGCTTGATAAAGTAGAGGGACGGGAAATTTGTTTTCAACAACTAATTTGCATAGTAGAAACACAAAACTGCAAGACCCAAAGAATGAAAATAGCAACTATAGACCTATAGAGCTTTTCTCTTTTTTTTTTTGAACATTTTATTGTTCTTTAGGTGAAAGTTTACATAGTTAATTAATTTTCCAGTTAATAATTCATATACAAATTGTTCTATGGCATTGGTTGCAATCATCACAATGTGTCAACACTCTCCCCATTTACTCTACAGTTTTCACATCCTTATTCATCCTGTTTACTGAATACTTCATATTATGAGTTTGGCCAAATGTTACCCTTCTGGAGTTTTGGCCAAATGTTACCCTTTTGGTCTCATACAGTTGATTGTCCTAAGGACCACATTCTTCATGGGTGTTACTGTTTATTTTATAGGCCCATCTATTATTTGATGGACAGGTATTTGCTGAATACATAAATCAATAGCTGCAGGACTTCTTTTTCTCAATTGAATGCCACATTAGAAGAGAGAATTTTATAACTAAACTATGGTGTTAATGTTAGACGCCATCCATTTGGTTTTAACTCATAGCAACCCTATGTACAACAGAACGAAACACTGCCTTGTCCTGTGCCATCCTCACAGCTACTGCTATTTGACCCCATTGCTGTAACCACTGTTTCAGTCTATCTCCTTGAATAAGATGTGGAAATAATAACTCTCTCTCTCTCTCTCTCTCTCTCTTTCTCTCTCTCTCTCTCTCTCTATATATATATATTTAGTGCCTATTTTTGTATCAGGCTTTATTCTATGTATTCATTGGAGGACATTCATTCAGGGAAGGCAAAATGTTGCTATTTTTATCCAAAAACATAAACCAAACTCACTGCTCTGGAGTCGAATCCAATTCATAGCGACCCCTCCTTGGGCTTCCCAGATGGTAACTCTATGGAAGTAGATTGCCCAGTCTTCCTTCTGAGGAGTGGCTGGTGGGTTTTAACCACCAGCCTTCTGGTTAGCAGTCAAATGCCTTAGGCATTATGCTACCAGACCTATCTTTATAGTGCTTTTAAATATACTTAGAGCAGCAGCTGAGTTTTCAAATGTGACCTACCTCCTTAAATGCAGTATAACCTTTCTTTGATGTTGGGAGTATAACATTTCATTAGAAAATTTAAATTAGCAAGTAAAATTATGATATTTGCTCATACTTAACTAATAATTAATTAAAACTTTTAGGGTTTTCATATGAGCTGTTGTTTTGGCACAATTTCCGATTCTCCCTTCTGTCTTTAATAATTTCTAAAGTCAACACATTTATTTATTTATTTATTTTAAAATTCCATTTCATCACTCAACTTGAAATAATCTTATAGTTTAATCTCCTTATCTGTGAATTGGCACTTCTAATTTGGGTCAACCAAAAATTGATAAAGACATTTTTGTGGCTTTATCAAGCTGTGGTGAAAAGTATTGCTTAGGAAAAGAGGCAAGTATAGAATCTTACAAACCAACAGTATAACTCCATTACTATAGGTTTCAGGCTGGTAATATCATTTAAAACAAACATAATGGCTTAAAAAAAAAAAGTCTGCTCAGTGCCACTGAAAATATTCCAAAAATTCTACTCCCACAGATAGCTATCATTATCTGTTTACCTTCCCAAAATTTCAATGCACATATTTTTCTTTAAATGGTATCATGTAATGTATATACTTCCACTTTTAAGCTAACATATTCATCATATACATATTTCCATTTTAAAATGTAAAAAATATTCCTTGTCCCTTTGAGTATATGCATTTTATTCTAGCATATATATATATATATTGTAATTTATGTAATCTATTTGTTATTCATTGACATTTAAGCTATTTGAAATTTTTCCATTATAAGAAACATGGCATATTCATACTGGCACATTTTAATGTGCTTGTAATGTTTTTACCTTATGATAAAGTTTCAAAAGTGTAATAGCTGAATCAAATTGTACACAAATTTAAATTTCAGAATACATTGTCAGATTACCAGCAGAAAGCATGAACCAATTGACTCAACCCTGCCAGTGGATATAAGAGTACTCATTTCCTTTTACTTTGACCAGCATAGAGAATTGTAAATCTTACTAAACCAAAAAAACAAACCAGTTACTGTCAAGTCCATTCCAACTCGTGGAGATTGCAAGTGTGCATTGTAGAATCACATTCCTTAGGATCTTCAAGGTTGTATCTTTCAGAAGCAGATTGGCAGGTCTTTCTTTCAAAGCACCTACAGGGTTGGCTTAAGTCATCAACATTTTGGTCAGTAGTTGACCATTAATAATTTGTGCTACACAGGGACTCCTGTAATTCTTGCTATTCTCTGTCAATCTAATATTTACATTTGTATGTTTAATGATAATCTTCTAACAGTAATTTCCCAGCTCTCTATTTGGATAATTATCTTTTTCTTTTTGATTTGCAAGAAGATAGAGTTCTTTAGTCACACACTGCACAAATCGTTTAATATATTGATATTGTCTTTTGCATAAAGCAAATTTTGCTTTGCAAAGCATTTTGTGCTGTCAAATTTGAAAAAGAAATTTCTCTACTGTTAATTTGATCTTTATCAACTCTCTTTAGATTTAATTGAACAACAGATAATTATAACAGCATTCCAATATTAAAACGGACATTGGGAAGTGATGGGAGTTGTAATGAAAATAGTTCTGGCACATAGTATTATGTAAATATCAATAACCACATGTATTAAAAAATAAAAAAAGCACCAAATCAAAATAAACATACATTTTTTTTTAAAAAATGGGGACAATAATGCCTGTCTTTTGTAAAAAGATCTTATGATAATGATTTATCATTAAAGTTTAATTAATGATAATTTTAATTAAACATGAAAATTAATGTTTGAGCTAGAATTTCTTTGGAGTCTGTAGGTAGTTAAAATGGTTACTGTGCTCAACTGCTAACAAAAAGATTGGTGGCTCCAGTTTACCCAGAGAGACCTTGAAAGAAAGTCCTGATTATCTACTTCAAGGAAAAGAAAAAAAGTAAGCCATTGAGAACCCTACAGAACATAGTTCCACTGTGCCACACACGGGGTTGCCACCAGTTGGAACTGACACATGGCAATTGATTTAGATCTTTACTATGTAAGGTACACTGTAACTAATGTGTTTCATCTTCTTTATTTCTACTTTGGTTATAGAAATCTAACAGTTAACAATCTAATAAGGAGCTCTGGTGGTGTAGTGAAAAAGTTCTTGACAGCTAACTGGAAGGTCAGTGGTTCAAACCCACCTTGCAGAACCAAACTTATTTTTGCTTTATTTTGTCATTGAACTTGCAACTGTGTAAGGAGCCGTACATGTATTTTCCCATTTTATAGATCAGTAAGCAGTTAGCTTGCTGGAGATGAACAATTAGTAAATGAAGGAGCCAGAATCCAATCCCAGTCTCTCTGATTCCAAATGCAGGGCTCTTTCTGTTGCAGCATGTTGGTTGTAGAAAGTTGAATGGGTCACTTATCCACCCCAGGACTCAGTTTGTACATCTCTGCAGATGGATAATAATTCTCTGATAAGGTTGCTGAGAGAAATATTTTGGAATGATTCATTGGAAGGACTCAGGACAGAGCATGTCACAAAGAAAGGCTGAGCATTGGTTAGTTGAAAGTTCAGAACAACAGAGTCCAGTAGAGGACTGTGGTGAAGCCTGTGACAGATCCTTTATCAAGAAGTCAGACCCGTGCCGGAGATCGTATAGTCCTTCCTTTGAGACTGTAGCCACTATGGCTTGAAAATGTGTTTGAAATCGCTCACATGATAAAGAATATAAGAAAATACAGATGCAATAGGGTATGTCCATCTCTACTACTGGGAAAACAGTTCAAACTACTTTCCTGACTTGGCTCAATGCCATCAATCTACAGAAAGTACAGCTACTAAAGCAGATATCCCTGGACAATGTTCTAAAGCCAGAATATTTACAGTTGCTATCCAGCACCACCTACTGGTAAACCGATCAAGCTAGAACTCAGACTTAGCTAAAAAACTGAGCAAAATGGTTTTAGGAAGAAAATTTACAATAGGAGAATAATTAAAGGAGATACTGTGCACCAGCACACTAGAACATTACACAGACCTTTATACATGTGGAGAGTATGTGAAAACATGAATTTTGAAATAGTGAGTACAAAGGTGTTGCAATATTATATATATGCAAACATATTCACGTAGAGTGGGAGAAAGAGCAAATGCATTCAGATTTATGACTTTATTTTTTTCTCTTTCAAATTTATTGTTTTGTACATTGACCAAAAACATATTCTTCAGAAGTCATCTGTAATAGATGACTTTTTTAAAAAAAATATGTATTTAATAAATAATTATAGGAAGGAAACAAAAATGAAAGTAGTCATATATATTTTGGGGTATTATTTTTTTTTTCTTAAGCATTCTATGATACTATTATTGATTAGTCACGTTTTGAGATTAAAAGCTAATAATGCACATTCAAAAAAAAAAAAAAAAACTTCACAGCTGTTTCATTTCCTACTCATAGTGACCCCTCCTTGGGTTTCTGAGGTGGTATCTCCAAAGCAGTAGATTGCCCTTCCGAGGAGTGGCTGATGCGTTTGAACCGCCAGCCTTCTGGTCAGCAGTCAAATGCCTTAGACACTACACCACCAGAGCTACATGCAAATAGTGAATAAAAGGTCTAAATGGTGCAAAAGTCATATAATGAGACAAATCTCTCTAAAGCTCAGGCACCCGATTACTCTCCCAGAAATCTATCAAGGAATAATTCACTGTTTACCTTTCTAGAATTTTCCTATGTAGATAAAGAAAGTGTGTATATGGATTGTATCTTTTTCTTTTCTTTTGCAGATGGAAATATATTAAGCAGATGTTTGTGTAGTTGTGTTATTTGCCAAAAATTATGTATTAGAAATAGTACTTTACAGCTGTATCTTTGATCAGGAGCCTCTGGGACATCCCCTAGCACCCACCACAGTACTATTTCAGTCTTAGGTAAAATGTTCATTGGTACAACAGGACGATGAGAAAGTAATTGAATGTAAGGGACAGTGTTACATTTGTTATATGTGTGTAGCTTTTTTAGAAGTCATTTTAAAAAAATGGTGAGTTCTTTAATTTGATTTTGTTTTTGACAAAGCTATACTAGCACAGAATTTAATGGATCAAATAATTCTGCAAGGTTCATAGCCAGAATCAGCAGTCCTTTTTTTTTTTTTTTTCGTACTTTGCAACTCACACAAATTCCAAGAGGAAATCACTTTCAACTTCCCAAAACTTTTTAGCACTTTCCTATATTATTTATCTTCTTACTTCTACATAACTTGCTTACCTGTCAATTTCTGAGTCAATTTTATATTCTAGCTATTTCCTTTCTACTATACAAGATAATGATTTAGTTTCTTTGAATCCCCTCCTAAAAACATAGGCATGTGTCCCCTCCTCCATCCAAACGATGAATTTATATCATATTTGGCTACGTCAATACTCAGTGTGTGCACCATTATGATTGTGCAAATGTTATTTGCAGAGGAAACAGCTTTATGGTTCAGGATAATCTGAATGTCATAGTTTTTTTTTTTTTTTTTGTGTGTGTGTGTGTACAAGTTTTATTTTTCATGGAGTTAGTAATTGTCTCCTTTTAAACTTTGCTAGATGTCTATGTGCCTATTAGAAATTCATCCCCAAACTCTCAGATATCTAGAAATAGCTTTGCCATACAGTCAAACACACAAGGATATCTATCAGTTTTATATTTTTCTGTTTTGTTTCTGAAGAAATATTTATTCATAAGGTAGATAACATATGCTTATCTAATATACAATTTTACCCCACTGCAGCTAAACCACAACTTCCTGCTCATAGGGTGAAAGGACCTGCTTTATGTGCATACACTTCAGTGCAATTAAAAAATACTGGAGTTATAAATTCTGAACTTCAGAATTTGAAGAGATAATGGTGTTCTATTTTAATAAAGGAAAATTCCTTTGAAAATCATTTGAAGCTTGGATAAAAATTCCATAGGTATATTATTAGATTTTCTCTGTAGAGCCTTCATTCAGATAAGACAAGGGAAGCTTCAATTGGACCTTTTAGAAAAGACATTCCAGCCATCATGATCTCATCAACCAGGAGAATGTTGGTGGCAATCACAATGCAGGAGTGGATAGTTACCCTGTATGCCTACTGCTGCTGCTACCACTGCCTCACCTGTATTAAAGTCTATACTCAAATGTTTACCTGATTCACAGTGTTCTGGTTAAAGTTTTATGAGTCTTTCTTGAAGGTCCAAAACAGAATTCTGAGCAAGAATCATGAGAATAATGAGCAATTCACGAGCAAATGCTAGGATTCCATCTTAGACCCTGACCATTACACTGGGCTTATATTTCATCAGAGATTCTGATAGTGCCACTTCCACTACACCAGCACCTGGTATACACAGCCATCATCAATAGCAGTTTTGACAGCCCTAAAGCTGTCTTATTGTCTCTTTTATTTGAGTAACCTACTGCCATGGAGTCAAATTGGACTCATAGAGGCCCTATAGTACAGAACAGAACTGATTCATAGGGTTTCCAAGACTAAATATTTACAGAAACAAACTGCCTCATCTTTCTCCCATGGAGCACCTAATGGGTTCGAACTGTTGAGCTTTCGGTTAGCACACAATCGCTTTAACCACTGCACCACCAGAGGTCCTTTGATTTGAATAGTTTGTCCCTGTTTGGTTAGTGCCTAAGGCATTTGACTGTTAATCAGAGGCTGGCGGTTCAAACCCACCAGCCACTCCTCGGAAGGAAGGTTGGGCAATCTACTGCCGTAGTGATACTGCCTTGGAAACCCAAGGAGGGGTCATTATGAGTCCAACTCGATGGCAGTGGGTGAATTTGGTTCTTAGACCAGCAATGTGACAGAATAGGGATTGTTACATTTTTCATGCAGGTGAACTTCTCTTTTCCCAATGTTTACTCATAGACATGTTCCGCATGTCCAAAACAGTCAGAATTTAGGTTGTCAAGAGAATTTAGGAATATCTCACCATACGTAAGAGTCAGTCTCTCCACACATCTCCATTTGGCTCTGCTCAGAGCTGTTATGTCTTCTTTTAAAAGAGCATCTAAGGAAAAAAGGGTAAATTCCCTTTGATTAATAACAGAAAAAAAAAATTGAATCACTACAGATTTTTTCCTGTTTCATTATTTTTAACTCTATTTTCAGTAAGTTTTCTTTCAGTTTTTACTAATTTTTAATGAAAAAATACAGACTTCACTTCTGTTTTCTCAAATTCTTTTGACATTGCATGTGAAGATGTATGGATCTTCTATTATTTTCATATTAAGATGCTTATATCAGTTGTAGCTTTGTTTCAACTCTATGACCTCAATAATGAAAAGGACCATAGGCTCATCTTACTTTTTAATGGTTAAAATGTAGTTGATTATAGCTTCTGCAAAGGCATCAGCAAGTGTAACATGAACAGCTCCACTGCACAATTATTGCCTGAAAATTATCTGCATTCCTTTTCTTTTTAGAGACCTTGGATTCTGTGTTTTACACTTTCTTAGTTTATACTTTAATTTTGGGAGCAATGGTTTAGGATCTTCTAAAGAAAGGATGGCACAGAACTGGACAGTGTTTCCTTCTGTTGTACAGAGGGTTGCCATAAATCAAAATTGACTTCATGACACCTAACAACTATAACAACAAAGAAAGGATGGTTGGACATTTTTTTTTTGTTGGAAATTTGGTTATCTCACTGAAAATGAATTTACTTCTTGAAAATGATTTTTTTTCTCCAAATTTTGAAAGCATCTCTCTATTTTATTTCTTTTCCAGTGTTTTTTTTTTTTTTTCCTTTTGGTTGTTGTTTGTTTGTTTATTTTTGCTTTGTTTGGAGAATTCTGAAGCAATTTTGACACTTGATGCATTGTATGTATCCCCATAGTTTCTCTTGAAATATTCAGGATCTTCTATTTGTTTCCAGAATTCTGAGTTTCATTATTATGTGACTTGATTGTGGTCCTCTCTTATTCATTTTGGAAAAAAAAAGAAAACCCTAAAACTATGATGAATCTGAATCTATTCTATTATGTATTCAATAATTGTATTTTCTCATTGTTCTTCCTGTTGCTTTCCAATTTTAGAATACTTCTTATTTGTAAATTAAACCTTGACAATTTGTGAATTTTTTTCTTTTCCCTTAATGTTTCTATTTCTTTGACTTTTCAGTCTTTGGAGATTTGCCCAGTTTTATCTTCTAAACCTTATGTTAAAATTTTTGTTTGTCACCATTTTATTCCCTAAATGTTCAATTTTTTTAACTTCTCTTGTTTGACAGATGCAGTAATTTCACTTTTCTCCCTGAGCATAATACAGTTTTTTTTTTTTTTTTCCTAATTGAATTCAGCCTTCCACATTGTCTCTATTTTCTAAGTTCAATTTTCTTCTCTTTGTTAATTTTGATCTCTTTCTCTCAACTTAGGGACTTTCTTCAAATATCTGGTGATCCATAGCTCTCTTCTTATTTGGTAATGAATCACTAAACACCTAATTGGAAGCACTCTGTGTGTGTACATGTGTGCATGCATGTACATGTGTGTGTCTTTTTTGGTGGAATTCATTGTGGGGCATGAGCTCTGGTGCTGTAGTGCCTAAGACGTTTGACTGCTAACCAGAAGGCTGGTGATTTAAACCCACCAGCCATTCCTCATAAGGAAGACTAGACAATCTACTTCTGGAGTGAGTTGAAATGACTCAAGGGCCATGAGGTTTTTTTTTTTTTTTTTTTTTTTTGGGGGGAGCTGGCTCTATTTACGAACTCCTGTTAGTTTCTTTAAGTATCTCTTCCTAGAATAGTTGTTCTGTAGAGGAACCCTCTAATATTTTTCACAGTAAATATAAGAAGGTATCAAAGTTTCTAGGGCAAGCAGGAGGGAAATGGTATTACCATCATTTAGTATATGGATTTTTATTTAGTCTCAACATCCACTCTGCTGTACCTGGTGTCTCTAAACATAGAGTCGGCCAGTTCTCCCTCCTCAGGGATTAAGCCTTCAGTCCTATCAGGTTGTAGGGGGGATCTAATTTCTTCTTATGAAGGTTTGAGTTTATCAACCTATTCCTTCAACATACATTTACCAAGTGCCTACTATGTTCCAAATACTATTTTAGAGACATCTGTCTGTGAAAGAAACAAAATCCCCTACTCTCTTTGGCACTTTTAAACTCAGCTAAAATCTAATTTTCAGAAATCGCAGGTCTATGTAATTTCTAAACCTTAGCATTTGTAGTGTGAATTAGCTTGCTTTTTATTTATTCCTTTGCATACTATTCCGTTTTTAATTTTTAGTTAGTGAGTTCAGTCAGCAAACATATGCCCGTATCTGTTCCGGTTCCAAAATTGAGTTGCTCCCATTCTTTATGTCTTTCAGAGTTGATTTCATACCCTTTGGTCATTTAATGGGATAGAGTGGGCCACAGAGGGTACTTACTTATACATGTCAAATCTACTACTATTGTTGGAAACACCTGTGAGTAATTTTGCCTGATGAGCCTCAGAAACTGAATGTCTGCCTACCTGTGATATATACTTAGGTAGTCCAATGTCTCGATACAATTAAGAATCTGAACTTTCTGGCTGCTGACAGCCCTTTCTGAAAAGGTCCCAAGGCACAGAATATGCACCTAGTCTGCATTACCGATTTTGCAGTGGCTGTGTCTCAGATAGAAATTCTGTTCTTTTTCTGGTCACATGGCAAAAGGACTCAGATTTCTGATGATGTGTGGTTATTAGAACAATGCCTACCCCTCAACTCTGCCACAGCACCATATGTTTCCTGGAGCGAAGAGGATCTGTAGCATTTCACTCTGTTTATTGGTTAAATCTCCTCACATATTCCTTCCCCTGATCTTGGCAAGCATAAGAATTAGCATATAAGCTTGTGTTTTTTCACTGTTTTGTGTCTATTTATTGTGTGTGTGTCTGTGTGCATACATGTGTGGTGTGTGTGCATGAGCTTTCTTTCTTCTCCCCTGGAACAAGGTCATTAATCCTTCACTAGGTGACTTTAGTATAAATGTTGTTAATTGTCATAGGGTCACTTTTGACTCATGGTGACCCTATGTGAGCAGAGTAAATTGCTCCATAGGTTTTTTGAAAGACTGTGACCTTTCAAAGTAGATCACAAGGTCTATCTTCCAAGCCCTCTGGGTGGGTTCATACCACCTATGTTTCTGCCAGTAGTTGAGCGCTTAACCTTTTGCACCACCAAGGGATTCCTTAGTAGAAACAGATCTAATTATTATTTTCCTTTAATAGCTAGCTGAATGTTATTTGTCATATTTATTTGTGTGGGTTTTCTATGATTAATTAGATAATCAACAATAGAATATCAGATGAATATTTAGTACATGTCTTTTATTTTTTTTTTTAAACAATGTAGCAACATTTCAGTTATGTCAATTTGTCTATGAAACAAACCCCAGGGAATGATGTTGCTGAATCATACTTATGAACATTTAAAAATATAAAATACATTTTAATAATTAAGAAAACTATAATCTTAATTTAATACAATAATCAAGAATATTGTACGATTTTAAAAATAGTATATATCATTTAGGAGCCAACAATTAAAATACCAAAAAATTCCTTAGAGAATCAGCTAACACCTCATTTCCTGATCAAAGAGAGCAAAAGGCAGAACAGTTGAGTTACTCATATCAAGTAACAGAGTTGGGGATTGGAAGATCTTATCTTGGAATTTATACATTGTAATTCATAATCCAGTGTGTATTCCAGGTAACTTTTTTTTTTTTTTGCTTATTATAGCAAACTGATTAAGAGCACGGATTCTGGAACAAGATTTTCTAAGTTGAAATCCCATTTGTAAGTTATCTAGAACAGATTATATGTCTTTAGAAATCTTTATTAGAATAAAAGATGTATCATGATAGTACTTAAATAGGGTTATAGCAACTCAAAGTAAAATATTTGGCATAGTCCAAGACACATAGTTATTGCTAACTGAATGTAAGCTATTATTAAATGACAGTAATTCTCTCTCTTTCTCTCTCTCTCTCTCCCTGTCTCTCTCTCTCTATGTATATATATATATATATATATAT
>NW_006921633.1:5948653-5950205 GCF_000298275.1 Orycteropus afer afer | reverse complement strand
TTCACAGACAGCTCCTGGCCTTGTTCTGGCTGAAGATACTGAGAGCTTCTCATTGCCTCTTGACACAGATATAGTCAATCTGATTCCTGTATACACTGTTTGGTGAAGTCCACGTGTATAGCCACCATTTGTGTTGTTGAAAAAAAGGCACTTGCAATGAATTAGTCATTGGTCTTGCAAAATTCTATCATCTTCAGTAACATTTCTATCACCAAGGCCATATTATCCAACTACCAGTGATTCTTCTTTGTTTCCAACTTTTACATTCCAAATACCAGTGATAATTAACACATCTTGATTGAATGTTCAGTCAATTTCAGACTGCAGAAGTTGTTAAAAATCTTCAATTTCCTTATATTTGGCCTCAATGATTAGTGCATAAATTTGAATATTAGTAGTAATAACTCATCTTCCTCTTAGACATATGGAAATTATCCTATCACTGACAGCATTGTACTTCAGGATAGATCCTGATACATTCTTTGTGATGATGAAAGCTACACCATTCTTCTTCAATTTGTCATTCCTGACATGGAAGATCATATGATGGTCTGATTCAAAATGTCCCAAAACAGTCCATTGCAGCTCACTAATGCCTAGGATATTGATATTTATGCATTCCATTTTATTTTTGAAAACTTCCAATTTTCCTGGATTCATAGTTCATACATGTTCCTATTATTAATGGATGTTTGCAGTTGTTTCTTCTCATCTTGAGACATACCATATCAGCAAATGAGGTTCCCGAAAGCTTTACTCCATCCACATCACTAAGGTTGGCTCTACTCTGAGGAGGCAGCTCTTCTGTTGTATTTTGACTGAGCCGACCTGAGGGGCTCATTTTTCTGGCACTATATTGGACAATGTTTCAGGGCTATTCATAAAGTTTTCCCGTAATACATCAGACAATGTTTCACTGTATTCATAAAGTTTTCACTGGCCCATTTTTTGAGAACTGGATGCTCTCTTCCTTTCTCTGAATCTGACTTAGTCTGGAAGTTCTGCTGAAGGCTGTCCACCATGGGTAATCCTGCTAGCATTTGAAACAACTGTGGCGTAGCCTCCAGCCTTACAGCAACACTCAGCCACCACAGTACAACACTGAAAGACAAATTTGGCTCTCTTAGTAAGGCTGGCAGTTCAAACCCACCAGCCACTCCTTGGAAGGAAGGTTGGGCAATCTACTTCTGTAGTGATCTGCCTCGGAAACCCAAGTAAGGGTCGCTATGAGTCGGGTCTGACTTGACAGCACATAACAACAACAACAAGAACAACAACTGCTCATTTCCTGGTCTATCCCACTCTGCTCGCTTACCTGGCCTGCCCCCGGGGTGCAAATAGCCACCTTATGCTGATCCAGTGGCTGGGTTCCTGCGGCCTGCCCCCAGGGCCGCTCCATGCACACAAATACCTGCCTTTCCTCTGGGCCCAGGCTGGCTTACTTGGTATATATATATATATATATTACTACTACTACTCACTGCTGTTGAGTCGATTTGACTCATAGCTAGAGTTTCCAAGATGGTATCTCTATGGAAGTAGATTTCCCAAT
>NW_006921633.1:5940828-5948028 GCF_000298275.1 Orycteropus afer afer | reverse complement strand
TATATATGCTTCTCTTTCTCTGTATGTATATATATACATACGTATACATGAGAGACAGACAGATATGACCTGTTATATTTAAGTTGTTTACAGGTCAGAAATTGTTTGCATACATCCAACTGGAAGGAAGTGCAGCTCTGAACAACCCAGATACTATAGATTTCTCATCCATATAGCTTCCAAAAACACTTTTTTTTCATAATAGGACTCTCCAAAAGTACAATCATATGTATGTCCAATGACTTACAAAGGACCTGGTAACTTTTTCAATTTTCCAAGTAAAAAAGGGCTGAAATGTTCTGCCATCCTGAGGAAACTCTTCATTATAGCCTAAAGGAACAGACATTGTGTAGTGGAGTAACGTTGACTTTCTGTCTTCTGAGATCTTCAAGCTCAAGGCAGTATGCCCTAAAAGTCACTCCACTCTGTCGCAGATAGATATTCTTTAGTCTAGTGTCAACTTTGTTCCAAGAGTAAAATTCATAAATTTTTATGTGAAATTTTGACTTTCATAATATTGTCTAATGTCACCTCATATTATGAGAAATTGTATTTCTCATACTTTTCAAACTAGAGCATGGTGCCAGAACTTATGATAGTGGTGTCTCTTGAGGGTTCAGTCCTATCGATGGCTTTTCCTATTTTGACATCAAACCTGAAAATTTTGCTTTAGAGTATCTTGTGGGGATTTAGAGAAAGGAGAAGGATTAAATTTTCTATTAAGCTGTTAAACTGGCTTGTGAATTCTATACCTGTGGTGGGAAAGGAATGAAGAAATCTAGTGCTTCTAGTATGAAAACAAGAATTTAACTACCCTGAAAGGAAATCATTCAAAGTAAACTAATGAAAATATCCGAACATTTTCAAACTATCATAAATTTTATATGAATAACTTAATATTACAATTCTGAATATTGACACAGTATAACATTACTTGTGACAACATTTTGGTATATTTCTAATTTTTTTTAAAATGGCATCACAAATTGTATACTTTAGTTGTTAATCTCCACGAATAAGTAATTCTCATCTATATTTCCATGAAAATTACATACTACCTAGGACATAATAAATATTTGTAATTAAAAAAAATAACTTCTTAGATACTTCACCCAAAATAAATAGTAATGGCATCTGCTCTGAAAGGCACATAGAAATGTGGAAATAAATTAGTAAACATTTATTTAAGATGTACTTATTAAATGGCTATCATGTATCTGGTTATATGATAAGCTCTGAGAATATAGTGATAAATTAAGTAAACATGACAAAGCATTTACCAGATTATAATACACTGCTATTAATGGATATTTAAATAAATACAATTATTTAAACACCATGCTGTTGTTGTTTTTATGTGCCATTGAGTCAGACTCAACTCATAGAGACCCCTCCTTGGGTTTCTGAGGCAGTATCACTATGGAAGTAGATTGCCCCATCTTCCTTCTGAGGAGTTACTGGTGGGTTTGAATGGCCAGCCCGCTGGTTAGAAGTCTAGTGCCTTAGGCACTATGCTACCAGAGCTCCCTAGTGACTGAATTATAGAGTATTGAAATAGCATTGTAACAAGAGTTCTTCCCTCTTCGTGGATGAGGAAAGGAGTTCCAGTAGAAGCTGCTATCTGAATAATGAATAGGAATTATCCAGAAAAAGGCCACTTATAAAAAATTCACAGCTAACAACAAACTGAATGGTAAAACATCGAAATATTTCCAACTATTATGAAGACAAAGATGCTTACTTTTATCAGTACAATTCAACTTTGTACTGAAAATTCTAGCCACAGCAATTAGGCAAGAAAAAAAAATGAAAGGCATACAAAAGAAATGATACTATCTCTATTCACAGATGACATTATCCTATATACAGAAAAGCCCAAACAATTAACAATAAAGCTACCAGAACTAATAAATAAATTCAGGAAATCTGCAGTGTACAAGATCAACATGCAACTATCAGTTGTATTCCTATGTACCAGAAATAATCTGAAAAAAACAAAGAATCTAATTTATAATAGCATCTAAAAGAATAAAATATATAGCAATAAATGGAACCAGGGAGGTAAGAGGTTTTCACATTGAAAACCATAAAATATTGCTTTGAAAATTAAAGACTTACATAAATATAAATAGAAAAACATCACATGATCATGGATTGGATAGCCTAGTATTTTCAAGATACTGACACTACTCAAAATGGTGACAGATTCAGCATAATCCCTACCCAAATTCCAATAGCCCTTTTTTTTTTTTTTAGGAGAGATGAAAAAGTCAGTACTTCAATTCACACAGAATAGCCAAAACAATCTGGAAAGCAAAGAATGAATTAGAAGAACTCTAATTCCATTTATGTAAAACTTCCCTTTGTGCAAAACTATTTTAAGGTGATAAAAATCAGAAGAATGTCTTTTATTTTATTTTATATATATATTTTAATTTTTATTTATATTTATTTTTATTTTATTTTGGGGCAATGGAATGACTAGAATTAGCCATAAAAGATTTTCTGTGGTGAAGGATCTATTCTATATTCTTCTCCATATACTAATATGGCAGCAATTGAGTACCTGAAATGTGGGTTACGTTATGTTTCTATTTGACAGCACTGTTTTATAACTTCACCTGGTGTTTATATGGATCTCTACACTTTTCAAAATTCATGGAGATATATTCCAAATGTTTGTATATTTTACTGCAGGTAAAATACTTATCAATAAAGTACTGTTAGCATAAAAAAATTTGGAGTCCAGAAGACCAGTAAACAGGTTACTACTGTAATGCAGGTGGAAGATAATGGTAACCTGGAGCATTGAAGTGGAAATGGAAATGGAGGAATTCATTGGAATTAAGAATTATTCAGAATGTAGTAGTAATAAGGCTTCATAATTAATTTGATGTGAATGCACAGAATGGCATACTCAAAAATCATTCCTGATTTCTGGTTTTCTCAGTAATAAATTATTTTAGGAAGTATTTTGATGTTATAATATTCAACTGAAAGACCATTATGACAAGACCAGAATTTGAACATCTCTAAAATAAAATTTTCAAGGACTTCTGCTTTTGTTGAGTATGGGAGAGTGTGGAGAACTAGGGACCTCAGTTTACAATAAAATGACAAGGAAATCAAGATGGAGGAGTATCCCCAGGGGATGAAGAATCCCAAGGCAATTTTTCTCAGGTCCCTAGAAGTTAAAAGGAAAATGTGTGATTGTTCAGAAAGGAGTGATTGCAAAAGTAGACTCTTGGGAAGCACAAGAAGAATACCAAACACCAAACCCAACCCACTGCCACTGAGTTGATTGTTACTCATAGGGACTCTATAGGAGAGAGTAGAACTGTCTCCTAGGTTTTCCAGGGTTGTAAATCTTAGTGGAAGCAGACTGTTTCATTTTTATCCTATGGAGTGACTGATGTATTCAAAACGCCAAACTTTTGGTTAGCAGTTGAATGGTTTCACCACTGTGCCACCAGAGCTCCTTACAAGCAGGATAGTAGACTGGCAATAATGATATTTTAGAAGAATTGTAGAGTTATTTAACATAATGTTTTATATGCCATTGTTGTTGTGTTGCTGACTAGATTCCAACTCATGATGACCACATATGTAACAGAATGAGATTGTTTCAGAGGTTTTTGTTTTGTTTTGTTTTGTTTTGTTTTGTTTTATCTGTGATCTTTATAGAGGCCCACTGTCAGGTTTTTTCTTTTGTACTGCCACTGCATGGATTCAAACTCCAACTTTCCATTTACTGGCATAGCACAAACTGTTCACACCCAGGGACCTTAATATTTGATACAAACTAATGTAAATTCCTATTAAAAAAAATTCTATGAAAAGGAATTGTTCCCTCAGAGCCAATGGGCTATGGTAAGTATGAAGAGGCTACAGAGCTGGACCTCAGGTGAAAGATTATAGGTTACCTCAAACAGGGAAAGAAATAAATATATCATCTATTTCTTTCTATGTACATACATCAGCAGGTTCACAAATAAGGGAGCTGCAGATAAGATAGGAGTGAGATGCAGACATAATGAAGGGAGATGAGGGAAAAGTGGACAGACACTGTAATACTGAAAATCCTCTTGGACCTCAGCCTATACTCCTCTCTGTTAGCGTAGACTCTTGTCTAAATAGTCCTTTTCCCATTCGTGGCAGCACTTTTGCTAGGCATGGGTCTTTTCTTTTTCATTTCCAGGTTTCTGTCATTTGTACTTAAGCCTTGATTGCTTCCTCCATCAAATATAAAACAAACATCTGATACATCATTTCCTCATGTCAGTCTCTTCCCTGTTCAAGAAACTGACTCTGCTTGCTAGAGAAAGTATGAAACTCTTTTACTGAACACAAAAGACCTAGACAAAAAAAACTACAAAACACTACTTCAAGAAACTATAAGAGATCAGGAAGACTGAACATTGTGAAAATGTCAGTTCTACCCAAAGTAATCTGTACATTCAATGTAATCCCAATCCAGAACCCATCAATATTCTTTAAGGTTATGGAAAAGTCAATCACTAATTTTACATGGAAAGGAAAGAGACCTCAGATAAGTTAAGCATTAATGATGAAAAAGAATAAATAGAAGGTCTCAAACTCCCAGATTTCAAAACCTACTATACAGCTACAGTTGTCAAAACTACCTGGTATTGGTATAATGACAGACACACAGACCAGTGAAACAGAATTGAGAATCTAGAAACAGATCTACCAATCCATGGTCAGATGATTTTTGACAAAGGACCAAAATCCATTTAATGGGAAGAGATAGTCTCTTTCACAAACGGTGCTGGCAAAACCAGATATCCATTTGTAGAAAACAGAAACAAGATCCATACCTTACATCATACACATATACTAACTCTAGATAGATCAAAGACTTAAATGTGAAACCTAAAACTATAAATTTAATTAAAAAAGGGTGCAAATTTAGGGGCCCTAATTTGTGGCACAAATAGACTGTTAAGCATAACCTAAGATTCATAAACAGCAGAAGATAAACTAGATAATTGGGACCTTCTAAAAATTGAATTCTTATGTGCATCAGAAGACTTCTCCAAAAGAATATAAAGAGAACCTATAGAATGGGAAAAAATATTCAGCAATGGCCTATTGGACAAAGGACTTATCTTTAAAATATATAAAAAACTCCAACACCTCAACATGAAAACAACAATCCAGTTAAAAAATGTGTAGAAGGCATGAACAGACACTTCACCAAAGAAGATATTCAGGCAGCCAATAAATATATGAAGAAATATTTGCTATCATTAACCATTAGAGAGATGCAAATAAAAACAATCATGAGATACCATCTAACCCCAGCATTAATAGCAAAGTTCAACAAATAACAAATGCTGCCAAGGATGTGGAGAGATTAGAACTCTCATACACTGCTGGTGAGACTGTCAAATGATGCAACCACTGTAGAAAGCAGTATAGAGATTCCTTCAAAAGTTGGAGATAGAAATACCACTTGACCCAGCAATGCCATTACTAGATGCATAGCCTAAAGAAGTAAGAGGCAGAACACAAACAGATATATGCACACCCATGTTCACTGCAGCAGTATTCACAACAGCAAAGAGATGGAAACAATCTAAGTGCCCATCAACGAAGGAATGGATAAACAAACTCTAGTACATACACACAATGGAACACTATGCAACCCTAAAGAATAATGGAGAATCTGCAAAACACTGAATTTTGTGAGCGAAATAAGTCAGTCACAGAAATTCAAATATTGTATTAGTACATTATTCTAAAAACTCAAGGAAAGGTTTATAAAGAGAAGGAAACTTTCTTTGTTGGTTAGCAGGGATGGAAGGGGAGAAGAGGAGAAATTTCTAGATAGGTTGAAAAAAATATATATAGAGAGAAACCAAAGATTACTAGTGTTACTAGGGGTAGGAGGGAAGGGGAAAGGAAGATTTTGTTTGGGGGGCCTTCAGTTTATGCTAATAGGTGGTGGAATGTTTTAGAAATGATAGCAATAATGGTGGCACAACATGAAAAATGTCATCAATGTCCCTGAGCTGTAAATGTGGAAGTTGTTATGTCAGTGAAGGTCTTGTGTATGTTTTCACCACAGTAAAAGTTAAATATATATATATATATATATATATATATATATATATATATATCACCTTGAGAACTAAGGTATGCCTGACCATAAGCATTATATTTTCTATTTCCTCATATTCATGCAAAAGCTAGACAATGAAAAGGAAGATTGAAGAAGAATCAATGCATTTGAATTATGATGTTGGTGAAGAACATTGAATACACAATGGACTGCCAGAAGAATGAACAAATATGTTTTAGACCATGTACAGCCAGAATGTTCCTTAGAAGAGAGGATAGCAAGACTTCATCTCACATACTTTGCACATGTTATTAGGAGGGACCAGTTCCTGGATAAGGACATCATGCTTGGTAAAGTAAAAAGCTGACACAAAACAGAAAGGTCCTTAATGAGAAGGACTGACACAGTGGCTACAACCATGGGTTCAAACATAGCAATAATTATGAGGATGGTGCAGGACAGGACAATGTTTCATTCTATTGAAAATAGGCTTGCTGTGAGTCACAGTGACTCAACAGCATCGAAAAACAGCTTAGAGACAGAAAAATACTCAGTGTGATGACCAGAAGTTTGAGGAGAGAAAGAAGAGTTAATGGATTGGAATACAAGAGCTTTTTAGGACAGTGAAACTACTCCATATGATATTGCAATTATAGATACATGATATTATGCATTTAAAAAAAATCCATAGAACCATATATCAGAGTGTGAACCTTAAACTATGGACTGTAGTTAATATTCCTTTTCATAGAATGAAGACTGATGCTCTGTAAAAGATAAATTAAGATATTTATTGAAAGTCCAGAAATAGTCCAGACCAGAAAAACATCCAAATTCACAGTGAAGACAGCTGCTCCATTGGATGAAAAAGAAGTCTGCATTCTTACACGGTTGAAGTAGGAACTAAAGTTACAAAATGATAATTGGTTGAAAGACTCAGGGGATTTGAAGGCAAGATATCTGAGAGCAGGACTTAGTAGGGACTGGTGGATAACACATAGGTGGCATTACACGATTGGTTGGGAGCTCTGGTAGCATAGTGCATAAGGCACTTGACTGCTAACCAGAAGGCTGGCAGTTCAAACCCACCAGCCACTCCTTGGAAGGAAGATGGG
>NW_006921633.1:5935593-5940103 GCF_000298275.1 Orycteropus afer afer | reverse complement strand
CAAATCAAATTTCATAAAATCATATATTTAGACAATCTGAGAAACATTATATATGTATATACATGATAGCAAGCAAGAGATTATAGTAAATTTTCTTAGATAATGCCATTGTAGTTTCATATGGAAATATCCCTAGCACCGACCAATAGCAATCAATGCAGATGCTACGGAAAATTTTTCTTTGAAATTATTTAGTGTTTTCATTTAAGGTGTGTTTAGTTTAAAAGGTAAAAAATGGTTTTTATTTTCCTAAAGACTATTTCTAGAAAAAGAGTCATAAATTAAATCATAATGAATTCTTATGGGTCATAGTGATGAAAATGGTCTCCTTTCAGTATCTAATGACTGATTCTTTTGGTTGACTTTAGGAAATGTTAGGAGAAACTGATTTCCCCTCTTGGCTTATTAAACATCTGTACTTCCTCCTGATTCTTACATTTTGGACATTTCACTATCCATTAGATGTTCCGCTGAAGATAATAAGGGGGATATAAATAAGAATTTGGCTAGTGAGGAGAAATTGTCAGAATGATTGATACAGTGACTAGCAAAATCTTGCTGGGTATATATTTTCTTATTATAATGTGTCCCCATGACCCACAGTTAGCTAAGATCTGGTTATACATATAAGCATGTATTTTACACCTCAGGGGTCTTCATTATATTTCACAAATAGTTTACTTCATGTAAGTTGTTTTATATTATTTATTGTGAAGATTTTGTTCATATATATAAAGAATTTCACTTTCTGTGCAGCTTCAATATCCAAAAATAATTGTCGTTAGTTCTAGTTCTCTTCCATACTAAAATATAAGTTTAGTCAGCTGGAATAAAGAATCACTATATTCTAACATTGTGAGTTTTCCCATTTAAGTAATCATTAAAAGTAAAAACCACTCAATAATAATTTGTTTTTGTAAAAGAGAATTTCTATAAAACTTTTTATTCGCCTGTGACATTTTAAAACTTAATCCTTTAAAAAAGATTTTAAATAATCTATTTTAAAGATAATAATTCTAGAAACATCATAACAGATTCTTAATTTATACTGAAAAAGTATAACCCAGAGAAAGATTGATAATGTAGCAATTAGACAATTAATTATTGGGTAACATACTTTTCTTTAGACTATGATGCCACACAGGAAAAAGGGTGAAGAACCATAAAGAAACATCATTTATGGATTGTGGGTGGAAATTGACATAAGATTTAATAGAATAGATTTAAACTGAAGAAACATCAACTGGATTCAAGATTTTAAGTGGTATTATTCATGGTTGAGTTTTTTCATTACTATTATTACCAAAGCACAATAATTTTTAAAAACAGGGCAAGATTTCACCAACTAAAACCAAATTTGCTTGAAGAGACAAAGTTTCAAGAAAGTGCATACTTACATGGTCATATTTTCTACAAGGGTCCTAAGAATCTTCTCACGATTCCTGGAGAACAGACCCACCTGTCAGTTTACCAGTTGTGTGAGTAAAAACAAACGTGATGTGTTCCTGGAAAGATTTATTCCCAAGTATTTTATCTTTTGGGTAGCTATTATAAATGGTATTGATTTCTTTATTTCCTTTTCAGCAATTTCTTTGCTGGTGTAGATGAATCCAACTGATTTTTGTATGTTGATCTTGTATCCTGCCATTACACTAAATCTTTCAATAAATTCCACTAGCTTTCTTCCTGATTCTCTTGGGTTTTGTACATATAGGATCATATCATCAGCAAATAAAGATAGTTTGACTTCTTCTTTATGAATTTGGATGCCTTTGATTTCCCTTTCTTGCCATATTGCCCTGGCTAGGTCTTCCAGTACAATGTTGAATAGAAGTGGAGATAGAGAGCATCCTTGTCTGGTTCCTGTTCATAAGGGAAATGGTTTCAATCTCTATCCATTGAGAATCATGCTGGCTGTTGGTTTTGCATAATACCCTTTATTATGTTGAGGAATTGTCCTATTCCTATTTTTTTCTGAGAGTTTTTATCAGGAATGGGTGTTGATTTTATCAAATGCCTTTTCTGCATCAATTGATATAATCATGTGGTTCTTTTCCTTTGTTTTATTTATGTGGTGAATGACGATTATTTTTCTAATGGTGAACCATCCTTGCATACCTTGGTCATAATGTATTCGCTTTTTAATCTGTTGTTGGAATCTATTGGCTAGGATTTTGCTGAAGATTTTTGCATCTATGTTCATGACAGATACTGGTCTTTAGTTTTGATTTCTATTGATATTTGTGGTGGATAAGTTTGTGTGTCAACTGGCTGGGCCTGGTTGAGTGGCTGGGCAGCTGGTAGTAGTTATTTCCCATGATGAGACTGGCAATCAATTCCGTGGTGTGACCTATCACAAGCAGCTGAGTAGCTGCTTTAGGTATGTGGTCTGCTTCCTGTATATAAGAAACAGCTTTGGGAATGGTCTCTAGCTTATGGCATGCTTGGACTTTGCATGTAGCCATGTTATTGTTCAGCTGCCTGACATGCTCTGCCGACCTTGAGACTTTCAATAGACTTAAATTAATAGTCTGCCATGTGGTTTGGTAACATGGGGACTGTGCTTTTCTATTTGTCAACCTTGGGTTTGTCAGTCTCAGCAGCTAGCAGCTGTTTGAGTGAAGAAAAGCCTCTAGCTCCAGTGGGCTAGGAGCAGGAGGCAGAGCTGAACCCCAAGGTTGAGGGGCTTTCACCCACCCCTAGAGTCTGGCACTTTGAACTTGGACTTAAAACCTCCAAACTGTGAGAATAAACTCCTGTTTTTTAAGGCCAACCTATTTGTGGTATATTCTTGTCAGAGCGGCACTAGGTAACCAGAACAGAATACGGAAACAGGAGTGGGGTGCTGCTCTGACAGATACCTAAAATTTGGAAACAGGAGTGAAGTATGTTCTTGACTCGAGACTCTGGCAGAGAGACCCCAGTATGTGGCATAAGAGAGGGCAGCAACAGAGCCAAGAGACCAGCATGAAAGATGGCAGGAGCAGAGTTGAGAGATGGTGGAAGTTGAGGAGCAGCATGAGAGACAGTGGAAGCAGAGCCCAGAGACCAGCATTAAACAGCAACAGGCTTACCAGCCCACAGAGGAGAAAGCTGGGTGCCATTGGGTAGGCGGCTTCCTGGTGGAGTAGGCTGCCTTTGGCATTAACCGGCAGAAGAGACTGGCATGAGATGGAGTAGCAGGTTGGCTAGCCCATGGAACAAGAAAGCTGAGTGTCCTTTGGGAAGGAAGATTCCTGGCGAAGTAGGTTGCTCTCAGGCATTAATTAGCAGAAGCAGAAAGAACAGGGAAATGAGAGGCAGAGCTGCCTCAGCCTCAAGAGTAGGACCATAGCCTTTGGGGGTGGAACCACCATAGCCCCCTAAGTTTCAAAGAGCCAGATCTTCACTAACTTTGTTCTGGAGTGTGGGACTGTTCGTTCATGTGAGCTAGTGGGATGGAGTCAAGCTGCTGCCCAAGACACTTGAGGGGGCAGGGCTGCCATGCACAAGAGGGAAAGGAACAGGGCCCACCAGGCCAAGAGGGTGAGGTCACCACTCAGGAACTAGGGGACTGGAGTCAACCAGTGAATAGATCTGTACAGATGCCACCCACTGAAGACCTGTACAGGTGCCAAGTTGACAAGGCATGGAATTATGGTGGTTAAGTTTGTGTGTCAACATGGCTGGGCCTGGTTGAGTGTCTGGGCAGCTGGTAATAGTTATTCCCCAAGATGAGACTGCCAATCAACTCCATGGTAGGACCTACCACAAGCATCTGAGTAACTGCTTTAGGGATGTGACCTGCTTCCCATATATAAGAAACAACTTTGGGAACGGTCTCTAGCTTATGGCATGCTTGAACCCTGCATGTAGCCGTGTTGTTGTTCAGCAGCCTGCCAAGCTCTGCCGACCTTGAGACTTTCAGTGGACTTAAATTAATATCCTGCCATGTAGTTTGGTAACATCAGGAATGTGTGTTTTTACTTGTTAACCTTGGGTTTGTCAGTCTCAGCATCCAGCAGCTGTCTGAGGGAAGCAAATCCCTAGCTCTAGTGGGCCAGGAATAGGAGGCAGAGCAGCCTCCATTGGTAATTTTTTTTATGACCTGCTCAATTTTATCTTTTGTTAGGAGTCTGTTCAAATTTTGTACCTCAGTTTGTGTTGGGTAAGTAATGTGTTTCTAGAAATCTTTCCATTTCCAAGGTTGAGGGCCTTTCATCTAGCCCCTAGAGCCTGACACTTTGAACTTGGACTTAAAGCCTCTGACACCTTGAACTTGGACTTAAAGCCTCCAAATTATGAGAGTAAACTCCTGGTTGTTAAGGCCATCTTATTTGTGGTCTGTTTTTGTCAGAGTGGCACTAGGTAACCAGAACAGTGTCTTTGCCTGGTTTTGGTATCAGTGTTATGCTTGCTTCACAAAATGAATTTGAGAGGATTCCATCCTTTTCTATGTTCCGGAATAATTTGAGTAGTACTGGTGTCAACACTTCTCTGAATGACTGGTAGAATTCTCCAGTGAAACCAT
>NW_006921633.1:5934080-5935098 GCF_000298275.1 Orycteropus afer afer | reverse complement strand
TTTATAATTTCTTTTATTGTGATAACTGTAGGCTTTTTAAAAATATTCTTCTTCAAATTGTTGGAGATGGTGGGTTAAGGTGTTGATTTAGGCTTTTTTTTTTTTTTTTTTTTAATGTGTGTATCTATGGCTGCAAATTTCCCTCTGATCACTGCTTTTGCTGTGTCCCAAAGACTTTGGTATGTTGTGTTTTCATTCTAATTTGATTCAAGGAATTTTTTAACATCATTTTTCATTTATTTTATTACCCAATCATTTTTGAGGACGGTATTATTCAGTTTCCATGTGTTTGCTCTTTTTTCCATTGGTCTTCCTGGGGTTGATTTCTAATTTTGTAGCATTGTGATCTGAGAAGATGCTTTGCAGAATTTCAATGTTTTTAAATTTATGGAGGCTTGCTTTGAGGCCTAACATATGGTCTATGCTGGAGAATATTGCATGGGCCCTGGAAAAGCGTGTATATTGTGCTGTTTTTTGGGTGAAGCGATTTGTAGATGTGTATAAGGTCATGTTGGTTGACTGTATTGTCTAGTTTTTTTTTTTGTATCTTTGTTGAGTTTCTTTCCAGTTGTTCTATCTCTTATTGAAAGTAGTGCATTAAATTTTCCTACTTTTACTTTGGAGTCATCTATTTATCCTTTCAGTTCTGTTAAAATCTGATTTATGTATTTTGAGGCTCATTCATTGGGTGTGTATATATTTATTATGGTTAAGTCCTCTTGTTCAATTGATCCTTTAATCATTATATAATGTTCTTCCTTGTCTCTTACAGTCATTTTTTCCTTAAAGTCTATTTTATAAGAAATTAATATTGATGATCTTGTCTGTTTTTGGTTACCATTTGCTTGGTATATCTTTTCCACCCTTTGAATTTTTAGTCTGTTTTTGTTTTTGTATCTAAGGTGAGTCTCTTGTAGACAATATATTGATGGGTCATGTTTTCTTATCCAGTCTGCAACTGTCCATTGCTTGCATGTGTATTTAATCCATGAATTGATATTAAGTGTACTTATCGAAA
>NW_006921633.1:5931091-5932245 GCF_000298275.1 Orycteropus afer afer | reverse complement strand
TGGTGGGTTTGAACCACCAGCCTTCCGGTTAGCAGTCAAGTGCCTTAGGCACTATTCTACCAGAGCTCCTTATTTCCTCTTATCATTGTGCAATTTTCCATTATAGGTGTGTATCACAGTTTATCTGTTCACTTTTTGAAGGATATTTTGGTTGCTTCCAGTTAGCAACTATGCATCTGGCTGCTATAGACAATTGTGTGCAGGTGATTGTGTGGACATGTGCTTTAAATTCATTTGGGAAAATATATAGGAGTGCAATTACTGGATTGCTTAGTAAAATTTGAAATTTCAAGTACCAACAGGGTCATCCATGGTGGATAGGTTTCAGCAGACCTTTCAGACTAAGACAGACAGAGAAGAAGGAAAGCTCAATGTACATCTGAAAACATTGACCACTGGAAACCATGTGAATAGCAGTGAAACACTATCTGATATATTACTGGAAAACTTTATGAATAGAAGTGAAACATTGCCTGAAATAGTGCCAGAAGATGAGCCCCTCAGATTGTAAGACACTCAAAACAATCTGGGAAGAGCTGCCTGTTCAAAGCAGAGGTGACTTTAATCATGTGAAAAAGTAAAGTTTTCAGGACCTTCATTTGTCAATGGAGCATGACTCAAAGTGGGAAGAAGCAGCTGCAAACATTCATTAATCATCAGAACATGGAATGTACAAAGTAGGAATCTAGGAAAATTGGAAGCTTCAAAAATGAAATGGGGCACATAAAGACTGATATCCTAGCATTAATGAGCTGCAATTGACTGGTCTTGGCCATTTTTAATCAAGCTGTCATATGGTACACTATCCTGGGAATGACAAATTGAAGAGGAATAGCATCACATTCATCATCAAAAAGAACATTTCAAGATGTATCCTGAAGTATAACACTGTCAGTGATAGCATAATATCCATATGCCTACAAGGAAGACAAATTAATACTACTATTATTCAAGCTTACACACCATTTATCACTAAAGGCAAAGTTGAAAAAAATTGAAGACTTTTACCAATTTCTGCAGTCTGAAATTGATCAAGTATAAAATCAAGTTGTTGTTAAGTGCTGTCGAGTTGTTTCAGACTCATAGCGACCCCATGCACAGCAGAATGAAACACTGTCCTATCCCGCACCAGCCCCACAATCCCTGCTATACTT
>NW_006921633.1:5929268-5930356 GCF_000298275.1 Orycteropus afer afer | reverse complement strand
GTCTCCAACAGCAGGACAAACTTGTCTGTCGGTTTGTCCTACTGTGGTGACATGCAGACATGAGTTTTGAGGCTGAGGCTCTGGTGTTTAAAACCCAGCGAGATGCACCTGGTGCACAGGTAACAGCCCAGCTTATAGACTGAGACAGACTAGGAAGAAGGAACAGGCCATCCACTTCTCAAAGAATTGGCCAGGGAAAACCTTATGAATAGCAAAGAATAAAATCAAGACATATTAGTAATTAGTGGTGATTGGAATACATATGTTGGGAACAAAAAGAAACATTGGTGGTTGGAAGATATGGCCTTGGTGATAGAAATGACACTAGAGACTGCATGATAGAATTTTGTAAGACCATCAACTTATTCATTGCAAATACCTTTTTTGCAAAAATTAAAATGATGGTGATGCATGTGGACTTTGTCAGATGGAATACATTGGAATCAGATTGACTATGGAAAGAGGTGATGGAGAAGCTCAATATCATCAGTCAAAACAAGATCAGGAGCTGACTGTGGAATAGACTATCAATTGCTCATATGCAAGTTCAATTTGAAGATGAAGAAAGTGAAAACAGGTCATGAGAGCCAAAATACAACCTTGATTATATCCCACCTGAATTAAGAAACCTAAAGAATAGGTATGATGTATTGAATATCAATGACTGAAGACCAGATGAGTTATGGGATGACATTAAGAACATCATAGAATAAGAAAACAAAATATCATTAACAAGACAGGACAGGAAGAAAAAAACAAAATGGATGTCAAAAGAGACTCTGAAACTTGCTATTGAATGGTGTGATAGTTGGAGCTGTGTGTCAACTTGGCTGGACCACAATTCTGTGCAGTTTAAGTGGTTGTGAAGTGGGTTATTCCCATGATGGAATAGGATATATATGTTTTGAGCAGCCAATTCAATGAAAGTGAGTTTTCCTAGGGGTATGAGCTGCTTCCAATATATTTATGGACATCCTAGGAAAAGAGACACTCTTCTGTGGATCAGGATCCTGTTGTGCTGCCTACAGCTGTCTGTGAGTGAACAGTCCACCATTCAGCCTGGAGATCTTGGATTCATCATTTGTTGG
>NW_006921633.1:5924928-5928323 GCF_000298275.1 Orycteropus afer afer | reverse complement strand
GGAAGAAGGTAGTTCTGAAAATCAGCTATGACCATGTGAACCAGTTGCAGAAATAAGGACTGTGATTATTATATTTCTCATTATATATGTGCATCAAATATTTTTGTTTCCTTCTGTTATGAACTGTGGAATGTAAACAAGGTTAATGCATTTTAGTTGTACATGCTTTAGCACATCATGTTAGGTGCAAATATGACTTTATAATTGACCTTATTTAGAGATTATATATGGTTAAGCAGATTTGTACAACTGCCAAATTGACAAGAGGTGGACTGTAATAGTTGGAGCTGTGTGTCAACATGACTAGACCATAAGTCTCTGTAGTTTAAGTAGTTGTGATGTGAGTTATTCCCACAATGGGATCAGATGTATATGTTTTGAGTAGCCAATCCATTGAAAGGGAGTTTCCCAAGGGGTGTGGCCTGCTTCCAATATATCTATGGACATTCTGGGAAAAGAGACACTCTTCTGTGGATCAGGATCCTGATGTGCTGCCTACAACTGTCCGTGAGCGAGTAATCCACCATTCAGCCTGGAGATCTTGGATTTGTCATTTGTTGGAGTCAACAGCTGGTATGCTGCTGCCACCCTTGAGATCATCAGCCCTTGCAGCTGTGTGAGTCACGAAAAGCCTCCAGCTTGATGTTTGAGCCAAGAACTTGGGACTTGCCAGCTTTTAATATTGTGTGAGCCATTTCCCTAAGATAAATTTCTCTTTCTCTATATGTATATATAAGCTTTACTGGTTTTGCTTCTCTAGAGAACCCAGGCTAACACAGATAGAGAGTGGCTAAAACAAAAGGAAGAAATGATGAAATAAAAGAGCTGAACAGAAGATTTCAAAGGGTGGCTTGAGAACACAAAGTAAAGTATTATAATGCAATGTCCAAAGACATGGAATTAGAGAATCAAAAGGGAAGAACATGCTCAACAAATCTCAAGCTGAATGAATGGAAGAAAAATTCAGGCCTCAAATTGCAATATTGAAAGATTCTATGGATAAAATATTGGATAATGCAGGAAGCATCAAAAGAAGAAAGAAGGAATATACAGAGTCACTGTAATAAGATGAATTGGTTGATGTTTAAACATGTCAGGAGGTAGCATGTGATCAAGAACTGTTGGTATTGATACAATAAGTCCAAGCTATACTGAAGGAATTGGAGAAAAGCGAGGCTCCAGGAACTGATGAAATACCCACTGAGATGTTTCAACAAATGGATGCAGCAATGGAGGCACTTACTAATCTACACCAAGGAATTTGGAAAACAACTACAGGCCCAACTAAATGGAAGAGATCCATGTTTGCACCTATTCCAAAGAAACGTGATTCAACAGAATGTGGAGATTATTGAACAACGTCATTAATATCACATGCAAGTAAAATTTTACAGAACAAAATTCAAGAATGGTTGCAGATGTTAATTGACAGATAACTTCCAGAAATTCAAGCTAGATTCAGAAGAGGACTGGAACTAGAGATACCATTGCTGATGTCAGATGGAGCTTGGCTGAAAGAAAAGAAATCTAGAAAGATGTTTACCTGTGATTTATTGACTATGCAAATGCATTTGACTGTGTGGATCATAATAAATTATGTATAACATTGTGAAGAACAACAATTCCAGAACACTTGATTATTCTCATGAGGAACCTGTATACAGACTAAGAGGCATAACATAACAAGGAGTTACTGAATGGTTTAAAATCAGAAAGGGTGTGCATCAGGTTGTGTTCTTTCACCATATTTATTCAAACTGTATGCTGAGCAAATAATCTGAGAAGCTGGACATATGAAGAAGGATGCAGCATTAAGATTAGAGAAAGACTCAGTGACAACCTGCTATACACAGACAACTGACACAACCTCACTCAGTGAGAGTGAAGATGACTTGAGGTACATACTGATGAACACCAAAGACTACAGTCTTCAGTATAGATTAAATCTCAACATAAAGAAAACAAAAATCTCATGACTGGACCAATAAGCAACATCACCATAAATGGAAAAATGATTGAAGTTGTAGGTATCTCAATTTACTAGGATCCACTATCAATACCCATGGAAGCAGCAGTCAAGAAATCAGATGTCATATTGCACTGGGGAAATTTGCTGCAAAAGTCTTCTTTAAAATGTTAAGGAGCAAAGATGTGACTTTAAAGAATAAGGTGCACCTAACTCAAGCTACGGTATTTTCAATTGCCTTATACACATGTGAGAGCTGGACAACGAATAAGGAAGACTGAATAAAAATTGATACCTTTGAATTGTGGTGTTGACTAAGAATATTGAAAATACCATGGAGTGCCAGATGAATGAACAAATCTGTCCTGGAAGAAGTACAGCCAATATGCTCCTTGGAAGCAAGAATGGCCAGACTTTGTCTCACATGCTTTGGTCATGTTGTCAGAAGGAACCATTTCCTGGTGAAGAATATCATTCTTGGTAAAGTAGAGGGTCAGTGAAAAAAGAGAATCCCTTAATGAGATGGGTTGAAAGACTGGTTGCAAGGATGGGCCCCATCATAGCAAGGAATGTGAAGATGGTGCAGGAACAGGCAGTGTTTCCTTCTGCTGTACATAGGGTCACTACGAGTTTGAGTCAGAGCTGATTTGATGGCACCTAGCAAGAAAATGGTAAAATTTTGTTTACCTTGGTGGAAAGCTACCAGTTTGTCTTTCAAAATTCCTGTAAATTTTGTATTCCCACTGACAATGATTGAGACTTCCTGTTGCTCCACATCCTCACAATCATTTGGTATTGTCAGTTCTTGGATTTTATCCATCCTAACACACATGTGTAGTATCTTAATATTTCAATTTATAATTTGTTAATGTTATATGTTAACCAAACCCACTGCCATCGAGTGGATCCTGACTCATAGCAACTCTTGTTGGGTTTCTGAGGCAGTAAATCTTTATAGAAGTAGATTGCCCAGTCTTCCTTCCAGTGGTTGGTGGTTTTGAACTGCAAACCTTCTGGTTAACAGTTAAATGACTTAGGCACTGCACCAACAGGTTTGGTTTGCAAAATATACAAAGAACTCATAAAACATAGCACTAAGAAAACAATCCAATTAAACAATCAACAAAGGACCCAAACAGACACCTCTCAAAGAAGATATACAGATGGCAAATAATATACAAAAATATTCTCAGTATCATATAACATTAAACCAAAACCAAAACCAAACTCGCAGCCATCTAGTCAATTCTGACTCATAGCGACCCCCTTTGGGTTTCTGTGGTGTTAAATCTTTATGGAAGTAGATGACTGGTGGTGCCAATTTTTGGTTAACAACTGTGCTCTTATTCACTGTGCCACCAGGACTCTTTATATTTTACATACAATTCCTTTATTAGATATATGTTTGTATATATTTTCTCTCAGTCTA
>NW_006921633.1:5915998-5920559 GCF_000298275.1 Orycteropus afer afer | reverse complement strand
CATAGTAGATCATATGGTTGTCTGATTCAAAATGGCCAAAACCAGTCCATTTCAGCTCACTAATGCCGAGGAGAGGGGATATTCTTACTTTATTCTTAATCTTATGGGAGAAACATAAATCCTGCACTACTATGATGTTGTTGCTGTTAGTTGCATCGATTGTTGGCTTCAGGTATGTGTGTGTGTGTGTGTGTTATTGTTAGGTTGAGGGATTCCCCACCAATTCTTACTTTGCTGAGAATTTTTATCATAAATAAGAATTAAATTTTTCTAAATGCTTTTTCTTATCTATTGATGTGACCATGTTGTTTTTCTTCTTTACACTGTAGATGTAATGAATTGCATTAATTGAGATTCAAATGTTGAATTAGTCTTGTATATTTGGCAAAAATACCACATGGTTGTGGTTTAGAGTATTTTGTATGCATTGTTCAATTTGATTTGCTAATATTTTTACTGGTGAATTCTATCAAACTTTTAAGAAAGAAATGATACCAAATCTCTACAATCTCTTCCGTAATATACAAGCAGAAAGCACACTTTCTAACTCATTCTATAAGGCATCATTAACTTAAACTAAAACAAGGAAAAGCCTTTAAAAGAAAGAAAAAAAAAATCACAGAATAATATCTCTCATGACCATAGATGCAAAAATCCATAACAAAATATTAGCAAATCAAATCAAATCCAACAATGTATAAAAAGAATTATACACCAGTACCAAGTGAGATTTATTCATTTTATTTTCTTTTAGCATATCACTTAGTGAAATATCTATTAATACATCTTCAGTCTTCAAGCTCAGTGATTATTACCTTGGTGTGTCTATTCTACTGATGAGCTTGCCAAAGGCACCTTCCATTTCTGTTAAATTGTTTTTGATTTCTAGTATTTCCTTTGATTGATTTTTTCTTAGAGTTTCCCTATCTCTGCTAATATGAGACTTCTGTTCTTGGATGCTGTCCATTTTTTTTTTTTTGAACCTTGGAAATTCCTTTGGTTATTAATCATAGTTATATGAAATATCTGGTCTAATAATTCCATGATCTCTACAATACCTGAGTCTAGCTCTGCTGCTCGCTTTTTCTCTTCAGACTCATCTTACCTCTCAGCATGTCTTGTATATTTGTTATTGTTTTTGTTGAAACATGGACATGAGGTATTGTGTAAAAAAAATTGTGATAAATAGCTCTTTAATATGAGGTTTTACATTTATTTGGCTAGAAATTATTCTGTATTTACCATTTGTTGTTAGTATTAAGTGTCTGAGGCTTCAAGTTCTTGATATTGCCTCTCTTGGCATGTTTGGGTTTTCCCTGGAAACTTTTCCTTAAATTGAATCTATGTCTTGCAGTTCTCTCTCCTATAATCTGCTATTATTATATGCTGGCTCTGTTGATATGGTGGCAAGGTGTGGGGTAGGGGAATCATTTTATAATTTTATAATCAGTCTTTTAGTGTACCTGTGCATCTGGGTTGTGACTTGCATAAGTACTTCTCATATTCTCCCTCCTTCTTCCATTATGTAAGACAGGAAACCTAGAAAGGGTTGCCATTGGGAGCCCTGATTAAAACACTTGGCTGCTAACCAAAAGGCTGATGGTTTGAACTTGCTGGCCACTCTACTGGAGAAAGGGGTGGCAGTCTGTTTTGGTAAAGATTTACAGCCTTGTAAACTCTATAGGGCAGTTCTGCTCTGTCCTGTAGGGTCACTGTAAGGTGGAGTAGACTCAATAGCATTGGATTTAGTTTGGTTCTGTCATATTGATTCGATTCTAGTAATGTAGTTAGAGAGAAGAACACTCTGAGTGTATTTCAAAATGGTTACTTTTCCCATTCCTTTGCTTGAAGTAGGAAGGAATTTTTCTCCAGTCTTCACCATGAGAACTTGGTAATACTCCTGAAAGTAAAATTTATTAAGGTGTGGATCTCCCTACCCCACCAAAACCAGGCTCCCAGGATTTTTTCACTCACCATTAGTTCACAATCAGCCTCCAGCAGTTGATACATTACAGTTTAAGTTTTCCTACCAGTTCCTGGCTCCAGAGACCTTTGCTTTCAGTAAGGTATGAAAGCTATGATTCTTTGTATCTGCCTGTCTTGCCAGTCTTTGGAGCATCTGTTGACTTGTGACTAAATTCTCTGAAAGAGCTAAGAGGAGTTACAGATTTTCAGTTTGTGCAGCACTTTTCCTGTTATGAGGATGGGAGTAACAACTTCCAAGCTCTTTACATGTTGAACCAGAAATAGTAAACATTCCTCTCATTTTTATTTGAACAGTTTATTGAAGTACAATTTACATACCATAAAATCCACTCATGCTAAGTGTAAAGTCTGTTAAGATTAATAAATTTGTACTGTTGTGCAGCCATCACAAGTGGTCTAAAACTTTTCCCTCCCCTCAAAGAGTTCCCTTCAGCCCCTTTGCACATAGTCCTTGTCCCCAGCTTTAGTCACAGGCCAACATCAATCTTTTTTTTCTATCATTATAGCTTTAATTTTTCTAGAAATATAATTGTAATCATATGATATGTGGTACTTTTAGCTGACTTCTGAGTTTGATGTTTCTGAGATACACCAGTGTCATTATGTATATCACTAGTTTGTTCCTCTTTTATTACTGAATAGTATTCACTCAATGGATATATTATATTGGTTTATCCATTATGAGTTGATGAATATGTGGGTTATTTCCACTTTTTTTAAATTTATTTTTATCAATTTCTAGGAATATTTGTGAACAAGTCTTCATGTTAACATTTATTTCCACTTCTCTCAGGTATACACCTAAAAGGAGAATTCCTGGGTCTAAAGCTACGTGTGTGTTTAACTATCAAGGAAAATATAAAACTGCTTTCCAAAGTGGTTGTACCATTTTACACTCCCATTAGTAATGTATGAGGGTTGCAGTTTCTCTACTCCTTCCACTATATAAATATTTTGTATAGTCAGTCTTTTCTATTTTAGCCATTCTAACAAGTGGGTAGTGGTATCGCATTGTGGTCTTAATTTGTATTTTCCTAATAACTAATAAGGTTAAGCCTCTCTTCATGTGTTTCTTTGACATTTGTTTATCTTCTTTGATGAAATGTCTAGTAAAATCCTTTGCCCACTTTCCCCCTCACATTTCTTTTTTCAATACCACTGACTTAGTGCAGAAACTGGGTCAGTTATCTTTGTACACTGTGCATGCAGAAACTGGGTCAATTGTCTTTCTACAATGTGCTGCGTGAAAAATTTGTCTCCATGCCATTTTGAAATATAATATTTTACTGTGTTTTCAGTGAAAGTTTACAGAAAATTAGTTTCCCATTTGACAATTTATACATAAATTGTTCAGTGACATTATTTACATTTTTAATAATGTATCAACATTCTCTTTGTTTTCTGGTGTTCTATTTCCAGTATTTTAGGTTCCTCGCCCCCTTTCTCATTTTTCTTTAGAGCTTAAATTGCTGACACTTTGGTCGCATACAGATATATTTTTTTAATGAAGCATCACACTGATGGATAATATTCTTTATTCTGTGTGTCAATTTATTTCACTAAAATGTGTCCTGAGGCAATAGTTTCTATTCAAGGTTCAAAGAGAGTCTCAGGACTATAGTCTCAGGGAGTTCTACAGCCTCAGCTAGTCCAGTAAGTCTGGACATTTTCAGAATTTGAGTTCTGTTTTACACTTTTCTCTCATTCTATCCAGATCCATATATTGTGGCTCTAAACAGAACAGTCAGTGGTGGTAGCCAGGAGCAATCTAATTCTTCTGGTTTTGGAGTAGATGAAGCCGTGGTTCATGTAGGATATTTAACCCTGTAGACCATTTTCTTCTCTGAAACCTTGGTTTCCTTCTTCCTTTTTTGCCCCTGAAGAGTAGAGGCTAGTGGTTGTATCTTATATGGCTACTTGCAAGCTTTTAAGACTCCAAATGCTACTTACCTCACTAGGATGCAGAACATGGAATTTGTGATGCCAGTTGACTGAGTTGTCTCATGAGACTAGGGTCCTAAGCCTTCAAACTCAGAACACTGTTCTGACAAGGTATCTGGTTTTGTCTGAGATAATCTGTAACTGCATCCTCTATGAATGTGTACATGCACAGACTTCTCTGTACATAAACATACATATACATACTTCCATCTGTGTACCCATATGTACTCACTTATATGTACCTATACACATATATGCCTATACACCTACATAAGTGACCATACATTCATTTTTTGGGTATTGTTTGTTTTGTTGCCAAATTACACAAGCCATATTCTTTAGCGCAGGCATCCTTAAACATCCTTTTCTCTTGTGTGCTTCTAAGCAGAATAATTTACTTTGGACAAGCTGTGTTCATTACATCCACAATCTGCTACTTTTCCCACACCAAAAATAAGTATCTATGATCTAGAGAGTGATACTTCTCCCCCGCATCCATCCCTGGTAACCACCAGTGAACATTATTTTTTCTATCCCATTCCATTTAATTTATCCCTTTATTCTCTTTATTTCCTGTAAAAATGAAATTTACCCAGAAAACTTAATTAGTTAACATTCAGTTTTGGGGGAAGAA
>NW_006921633.1:5915022-5915672 GCF_000298275.1 Orycteropus afer afer | reverse complement strand
AACTGTGCCATTTTGTTGTTGTTGACCTTTGGTTTATCAGTCTCAGCAGCCAACAGCTGCCTGAGTGAAGATATATCTCCAGCTCCAGTGCCAGAAGCAAGAGGCAGAGTTGAAGCCCAAGGTTGACGGACCTTCACCCAGCCCCTAGAGCTTGGCAATTTGGACTCAGACTTCTGGACTCCTAAACTGTGAGAGAATAATCCCTGTTTGTTACAATCATCTACCCATTTGTGATATCTTCTGATAGAGCAGCACTAGAAAACAAAACACCTCATTTAGAGCATGTATGTATATTGGCAAATTTATTCCTAAGTACTTTATTTTTTCTTCAGTGTCAAAGTAAATAGTATTTTGTCTTTAAATTTCAAATTCAATGTGTTCATTGCTGGAATGTGGAAAAACAACTGACTTTTGCAAATTGACTTCGTACTCTGCAACCTTGTTGTAATCACTTAGTTCCAGGAGTCTTTTCAATACCTTGGAATTTTCAACATAGATAGTCATGTCATCTCTGAGCAAAGACAACTGTATTTCTTCCCAGTTGGTTTAGTTTTTATTTATCTTTCTTATCTTATTGAATTAGTTAGGAATTCCCACTATGCTGTTGAATAGAAATGATGAGAGGGGATGTTGTTGTTGTTGTTGTTGTT
>NW_006921633.1:5909183-5914922 GCF_000298275.1 Orycteropus afer afer | reverse complement strand
CCTTTTCTCTTGTGTGCTTCTAAGCAGAATAATTTACTTTGGACAAGCTGTGTTCATTACATCCACAATCTGCTACTTTTCCCACACCAAAAATAAGTATCTATGATCTAGAGAGTGATACTTCTCCCCCGCATCCATCCCTGGTAACCACCAGTGAACATTATTTTTTCTATCCCATTCCATTTAATTTATCCCTTTATTCTCTTTATTTCCTGTAAAAATGAAATTTACCCAGAAAACTTAATTAGTTAACATTCAGTTTTGGGGGAAGAAAACTTTATTGGTGATACTGTGTGTCCCATATGCCATCAAATCAGGAGGAGATTGTCACATTTCTAATGATTCTGACATTGATCAAAGGTCCCTTCCATTGTGAAATTTACATCAATCTTAAATAATGATTGCTTTTTGAATCAATTATTTCATTAAAGATTGTAAAGTTATAAGTTCACAACTTTTTCCATATTTATTAATAAGAATTATTCCATAAAGAAGATACTGTCTTCATTAAAAATTCAATGACAGGATAAATTAATAATTCTTTCTCTTAATTTCCAGTTTTCATACGAGTCTTGGTGTCGTAGTTATTTCCAATGCTCATTGTTTGTATCATTGTTGCTTTTACAATTTATCTATTAAAAGAATATGCATAATCACACATTCATGTTTTCAATTAAATATATTCATAATATTTTGACACTCAATTGCTATAGTCGACATATAGGAGTCTGTCATGCTGTCACCTGTGTGTTGATAGCCTTGTTGATTTCTGGCTCCACAACTTAAACTAGTATCATCTTAATCCTCTCTGTTTCAAATCCAGAATCAGCCATTCCTCAAAGGAGACCTGTTTCTTTTTTGAATGGCAGGGGTACTGTGAGCACTAGATTTCCTCATCATTATGTTATTATTATGAGCTCTGGTAGCATAGTGTCTAAGGCATTTGACTGCTAAAGAAGGCTAGCAGTTCAAACCCACCAGCCACTCCTCGGAATGAAGATGGGGCAATCTACTTCTGTAATGACACTGCCTCGGAAACCCAAGGAGGGGTCGCTATGAGTCAGGTTTGACTCCACAACAGTGAGATTGGTTTGGTTTGGTGTTATTGCTTCTCAACCTATTCAAGGATGTAATTTGAAAGTTAAAAACAATAATAAACTCATTTTTATATTTCCAAATACAGTTTGAACATTACAGAACTTCATTTTATATTTTATTGTGGTGAAAATATACATAGTAGAATATACACCAATTCAACATTCTCTATATGGACAATTCAGTGACATTGATTACAAGCTCTTCTATTTAAAATAATCACAATATCATTAAGATAAACTCAGTGAACCTCTAAGGAAAAAATTCTTCTTTCCCCATCTCTACAAACTCTAGTCCAAAATAATAATAATAATAATAATAATAATAAACTCACTGTCATCAAGTTGATTCCGACTCATAGTGACCTTCTTTGGGTTTCTGAGGCAGTAAATCTTTACGGAAGTAGATTGCCCAGTCTTCTTTCCATGGACTGACTGGTGTGTTTAAACCACCAACCTTCTTGTTAACAGTTAAATGTCTTAGGCATCACACTACCAGAGCTCTTCACATACCCTAGTAGCCAGAAATGACCTTTGGTTTCTACATATGTTCTTGTTTCATGTAAGTGAGATCATACAGTATTTGTAATTTTGTGATCGATGTATTTTACTCAAGGTTCATCCATGTTGTTGCATGCATCAGGGCTTCAGTTCTCTTTCTGGCTGAGTAGTGTTCCATTGTGTATATATACCACAATTTGTTTATCCAATCCTCTATTGTTGCCACTTTTTACCTATTTTGAAAATTTCTGCAAGTAACATTGATCTATAGGTTTCTGTTTGCATTCCAGACATCACTTCTTCTGGGTATTTAACTAGGATTTTAAATCCTGGGTCATGCAGTAGTTCTATGTTCAACTTTTTGAGGAATTGCCAAAGTGTTTTCCACAGTGACTGTGCCAATTTACATTTCCACCGGTGGATGAGATTTCCAGTTTCTCCACAACCTGGCTATAACTATAGTTTTTTTTTGTGTGTGTGTGTTTGTTTGTTTTATTATTCTAATGGGGGAAAGATGGTATCTGATTCTAGGTTTTTGTTTGTTTTTTACCCTTGTAATTATTATTTATGTATTTACTTGGGCAATCTACTTCTGTAGTGATACTGCCTTGGAAACCCAAGGAGGGGTCGTTATGAGTTGGATCTGACTCGATGGCATATAACAACAGCAATTTAAAATAATTTTTAAAATCTGGTTGCTGTTGTTGAAGATACACACAGCAGAACATATACTAATTCAACAATTCCTGCATGTACATTTCAGTGCCATCAATTACCTTCTTCAAGTAGTTGCCCCATAAGTTTTCTATCTAAACTTTCAATTTGCAATGGTCAACTTGATTCCATATAGATAGTTCTTGAGAGTGTACAATACTCAGCACAGACATTCTTTACTAGTTGAGTTAAACTACTGTTTGGTTTTAAGAGTGCTTCAGGGAATCATGTAGCCTTCATGGCTACAGAAAAGCAGGATTCCAAGAGAATTTCTGTTCTTCATTTTCTTCTTTTTAATAAGGATTATTCTGCAGAATTATTCAGCAAAAATTCAGTAATTATAGTTGGGCACCATCCAGTTCTTCTTGTCTCATGGCAAAGGAAGCACTTGTTTGTGGAAGCAATTAGCCACATACTCCATTTCTTCTTCCTATTCTTGATTCCTCTTCTTTCTCTATTCTAGGTGATTGTTGTTGCTGTTGTTATGTGCCGTCGAGTCAACCTGACTCATAGCGACCCCTCCTTGGGTTTCCGAGGCAGTATCACTACGGAAGTAGGATTGCCCAACCTTCCTTCCAAGGAGTGTCTGGTGGGTTTGAACCGCCAGCCGTCTGGTTAGCAGGCAAGTGTCTTAGCCACTATGCTACCAGAGCTCCCATTCTAGGTGATAGAGACCAATTATTGTACATTGGATGGTGGTTTGGAAGCTTTTAAGACCTCAGACACTATGTAACAAACTAGGAAATAGCACAGAAGCACTAAACCTGATATTAGGCCAATTAACTAGGTTGTCTCATAAAACCATGACCCTAAAACTCCAAAGAAATCAAATCCCATGAGTACAATACTATGTCTGGTTCTTGACTGCTGCTTCCATGGATGTTGATTATGGATCCAAGTAAAATTAAATTGTTGACAAATTCTATCTTTTCCCCATTTATGTTTCTTATGGAGCTCTGGTAGCATAGTGCCTAAGGCACTTGACTGCTAACCAGAAGGTTGGCAGTTCAAACCTGCCAGCCACTCCTCAGAAGGAAGGTTGGGCAATCTACTTCCATAGTGATACTGCCTCAGAAGCCCAAGAAGGAGTTGCTATGAGTTGGGTCCTACTCGATGGCACATAAAAACAACATGGTTCCAATTGTGAGGATTTTTTTTTCTTTATGTTGACGTGTAATCTGTACAAGAGTGTAATCTTTGACCTTCATCAGTAAGTGCTTTAAGTATTCTTTACTTTCAGCAAGCAAGGTGGTGTCATCTGCATATCACAGAAGGTTAATGAGTCTTCCTTCAATCCAGATGGTGCATTCCTCTTCATATAGTCCAGCTTCTAGTATCATTTGATCAGCATAAAGATTGAATAAGTATGGTGAAAGGATACAACCCTGATGAATATTCTTTCTGATTTTAAATCATGCAGTATTTCCTTGTTCTGTTTGAATAACAGCCTCTTGGTCTATGTACAGATTCCTCATGAGCACAATTAAGTGTTAAGGAATTCCTGTTCTTCACATTGTTATCTATATGTTATGATCCACACTCAAACATCTTTGCATACTCATTAAAACACAGGTAAACATTTTTCTGATATTCTTTGATTTCAGCTAAGAACCATCCGATATCAGTAATGAGATCGCTCATTCCAAGTCCTCTTCTGAATCCAGCTTGAATTGCTGGTAGTTTCTTGTCAATTTACTGCTGCAAGAGTTTTTGAATTTTCTTCAGCAAAATATTACTTGCATGTGATATTATTAATATAGTTTGATAATTTCCACATTCTGTTGGATCACCCTTCTTCATAATGGGCAAAACTGTGAATCTCTTCTAGTCAGTTGGTCAAATAGCTGCTTTCCAAATTTCTTGTCATAAATGAGAAAAACACCTCCACTGCCATGTCATTTTCTTGAAACATCTCAATGAATAGATGGATGTTAAGTAACAAAATACTGACCAAAATATTAGGTGTGTAAGCCCTGTGTCTCCAATAATTTTGTTAATTTCTTGATATTTGGTAACTTGCCCCATATACCTCTTTTGCAAAATACTATTTCTATAGTGCTGTAGCTATTATACTGGCTAACACACACACACACACACACACACACACACATATTTACTAGCCCTTGTTTTACCCAAAGAAAAAGAAACAAGTTTTTGAATTGTTTTGTATGCTTTTTTCTATTATTATTATTATTATTATTATTTGCTGTTGTTCAGTGCTATTAATTCAGTTCCAACCCATAGTGACTCTCTGTACAATAGAAGGAAACACTGCCTAGTCCTGCACTATCCTCACAATCATTGTCATACTTGAGCCCATTGTGACAACCAGTGTGTCAATCCATCTAATTGAGAGTCCTCTTCTTTTTTGCTGACTCTCTACTTTACAAACCATAGTAGCCTTATCCAGGGATTGGTCCCTTTTGATAACAGGACCAAAATACAAAGATACAAAGGCTGAGCATTCTTGATTCTAAGGAAAATTATAGCTCTATTTCCTCCAAGGCAGATTTGTTCATTCTTCTAGCAGTCCATGGCACATTCAATATTCTCTGCCAACACCACAACTGAAATGCATCAATTACTGTGATCTTCTTTATTCATTGTCTAGCCCTCAAATGCATATAAAGCTACTAAAAATACCACGTGTTGGGTCAGGTTCACCTTAGTCTTCAATGTGACCAGTCTTTTGCAGCAGATTTGCTCAGTGCAATACAGTGTTTGATTCCTTGATTGCTATTTCCATGGGCATTATGGAGCTAAGTAAAATTAAATCCTTGAAAACTTCAGTCTTTTCACCATTCATCATGGTGTTGCTTATTGGTTCTCTTGTGAGGATTTTCTTTTTCTTTATGTTGAGGTGCAATCCATACTGAAGGCTGTAGTCTCTGTTCTTCATCAGTAAATCCTTCTAGTATTGTTCACTTTCAGCAGGAGGGTTGTGTCAATTGCATATTTCAGGATGTTAATAAGTGTTCATTCAGTTGTGATACCAGATTCTTCTTCAGACCGTTCAGCTTCTGAGATGATTTGCTCAACATATGGACTGAATAAGTGTGATGAAAGGATACAATTCAGACACATACCTTTCCTGATTTTAAACCATGCAATGTCCCCTTGCTCTGTATGAGTGACTTCTTCTTAGTCTATGTACAGTTTCCTGATGAGTACAATTAAGTGTTCTTGAATTCTCATTCTTCATAATGTTAATCCATAATTTATTATGATCCATACAGTTTAATTCCTTTGCATAATCAATAAAACACAGGTAAACATCTTTCTAGTATTCTTTGCTTTCAATCAACATCTACCTGACATCAGCAAGGATATCCCTTGTTCCATGTCCTCTTCTGAGTCCAGCATAAGTTTCTGGCAGTTCTCTGTCAAGGCACTGCTACAACTGTTTTTGAATTATCTTCAGCAAAACTTT
>NW_006921633.1:5904079-5907638 GCF_000298275.1 Orycteropus afer afer | reverse complement strand
GAGGGTCGACGAAAGAGGGGGAGGCCTTCAACGAGATGGATTGACACGGTGGCTGCGATGATGGGCTCAAGTATAGCAGGGATTGTGGGGCTAGCGCGGGATTGGACAGTGTTTCGTTCTGCTGTGCATGGGGTTGCTATGAGTCGGAAACGACTTGACAGCACTTAACAACAACAACAACATGTGTGCTCTTAAGGAACTGTTCAAATAAGGAGTAAGAAATAGTTCTTAATGAGATAGTACCAGTCTTAACAAGTCGGTTGTTACTATTGATATTTTCTCTGTAATGTTGACTTTAAAGCAATTTTAGAGTTGAACTCTTCTGTGAAAAAATGTTGCTTCCTTAGATGGTGTTTTAGATTCTTAAGTCCACTATAACAGAATTCCACAAAGTGAGTGGCTTTAAGAACAGATATTTTCTCACAGTTCTACAGGCTAGAAGTGCAAATCAGGATATTGGCTGTATAGATTCCCTGAGGGCTTTGAGAAAGAAACTGTTCTATACCACTCTTCCAGTTTCTGATTGCTGCCAGCAGCCCTTGGTGTTCTTTTGTTGCTTAAAGATGTATCTGCCTCTGTCTTTAATAGTTTCTGTGTTATCCCTGTTTGGCTCCTTTTATAAAACACCACACAGAGGGATTAGGATTAGGACTCAATTTACTCTAGTATGACCTACTTTGACTTAAATGTTAACAAAGGAAAACCTTATTTATTTTCAAACAAGTTCACATTCACAGGTACAGGTCTTAGGACTTCAACTTATCTCTTTTGGGGACACAATTGAAAACATAATGGTCCATTCTCTCCCCAAAAATATAATGTCCTATCCATGTGCAAAATATATTAATCCCATGCTAGCATTTGCAAAAGACATAACTCATTCCAGCATCCAATTTTATTCCAAAATCTTATCTTATGCATCAAGTATGGCTGAGACTCTGTTTATGGTCCATTCTGGACCAAATGTCTTTAGCAAAGGGTTATTTAGCTACAATCTTGGTGTCCTCTGCAGAGCATGTTTTCTTAATTTTCACAATTGAAATTTAGAAATCTACAAGTCTAATTTCTTTTTTGCACAGTTCATTTCTCATTCTATCTCTTTCTTCCAATATTTGACTATAAGCAGCAAGGATTATCTACAAGGTTCCTTCAATATCATCTTCCTTAGAAATTTCAGTCAAATATCCAATTCATTACATACAAGTTCTACTTTCCTCAAAACATTTGAACATAATTCAGCCAGTTTCTTTGCCATTTTATAACAAAGGTCCCTTTACTTCTACTGTCCAGTAACATGTTCATCATTTCCTTCTAAGACCTAACTAGAAACATATTTAACATCCACATTTGTAGAACCATTCTCCCTCATAATAGATATTTTCTCTATAGTTCAATTCATTGCTTTTGGGCTCTCACCAGAATCACCTTTAATATCTTTAATTCTCCAACAGCCTCTTCAAGATAATCTAAGTTTTGACTATGAAGTGTGCCAAAATCTTCCAGCCTCTACCCATTACCCAATTCCAGAGCCACATCACATTTTTACATATTTGTTCAGCAGCACCCCTATTCTGGTGCTGAACTCTGTCTTCCTGCTGTGTGACTCTCCTTTTATAAGGCACTACTCAGAAGCATTTAGAATTAGGACCCACACTACTCCAGTATAATGCCTTTTGACTTAACTGGTACAAAAAAACCCTCAAAGTTACATTCAGAGTTACGAAGTTTAGGGCTTCGATTGTATTTTTAGAGGGTAGAAAATTCAATTTATAACAGATGGATGGATGAATTTGCTAATTTTTTACAGTCGGATCACTCTGATACTTTGTTATAGCCCACAGATATAATAAAATAATATAATAATATAATGAACAAATATAACTAAATATCATAATATCATAAGATAACATAATAATAATAACAATAACAATAACAATAATAATAATAATAATAATAAAACTTACTGCCATTGAGTCAATTCTGACTCATAGTGACACCCATTGGATTTCCAAGGCTGTAAATCTTTACAGAAACAGACTGACTCATCTTTCTTCTATGGAGCAGCTGGTGGGTTTGACCCACCAACCTTTCAGTTAGCAGCCAAGTGCCCTAACCACTACACTACCAGAGCTCCTGACATAATATAATACATTAAAAAGGAAGAAATTCCTAGAAGTAAAAAGTTTTGAATTCTAGACATTTTTTTCTCCCTTAATTTTGTAAGAAACTTTGGCCTTTTCTTTTTAATTCTATTAACAGCAATTCAAAAGACTTATAAAAAGCTTATTTTACTTAGGTTATCTTTTTCTCTCACTTAAGCAAAGAGAACCAGCCTAATTTCTCTGTTATGAATTTGTTGTCATTATAATAATATTTTAAATTAGTATCATAAGACTTTGCCATTTTCAAAATGCTTTTGTATACATTGTTTTTTTTTTCTCTTACAATGGTTTATAAAGAGTTTAATATGATTGTTTTCTCTGGATTACAAATGAAGAAATAAAAGCCAAATTAATTAAATTAATTTTCCAAGGACAGTAGGATCCTAAGGAGATACAGAATTTGGATAAATCTAAGCCTTCTACTTCCAATTCCAATGATCTTTTCACTCAGTCTGGTTTAAAAAATAACAGCAACAGCAACAGAACAAAGCAAATCAAAAGAAAACAGTTTTATAAACTAAAGTCAATTGAAACTAAATTTGACTTGAAATTGGGGTCAAGCGCCCCTCTCTGTCCACCTTCGCTATGCTTCTGGATGTCTATGGTGCTTGGGAAAGAAAGTTGGACCATACTGGGTTACTAGAAACTACTCAATGGTGCCCCCCTTCAAATGGGTCCCAGGGCATGTGCCATATCTGCATACATTATATACACCTCTGGTAAGCCATAAAGTATAAAAACCGTAAAGTGTAAAACATATATTGTTGGTCCATAAAGTAGTTTTAATGAAGAATTGTAATGTAATCAAAACAGTCACTGTTCATTTAAAGGTTCACACCAATATTTTGATTAATTCATAATGAAAATATGTGTTTTAGACAAATAAATTGGGAATCAAATGGTAAACAAATACATCACAAGTAACTTATGTTTGGGAAATACATTAAAGTGATAGGAACAAAAAATGTTCAAAGTGACCTATTCCCATGATTTCCACAAGATGTGCTTTTGCTCACCAGCCTCACAATCTATACCCTTGCATAACCTCCCCCAAAGCGAAAATGCTGACATTTTCCGTTGTTCTAAAGTATATGAATCTTTCAACTTAATAAAATCACTTTATCTCTGCATGTTGTTGATAGATAATCAAACATCTGAAACTGGTTAAGCAAACTACAATTACTATAAAATGGCCTTATTTTATAATTAGGAGCGTTCTTGGCGCAATCATTAAGAGCGTGGCGGCTAACTGAAAGAAAGGTCAGTGACTTGAACCTACCAGCCGCTGCACAAGAGAAAAGACCTGGCAATGTGCTCTCTTAAAGATTACAGCCTAGGAAATCCTGTGGGGGCAGTTCTACTCTCCTTTGTCGTCACTGTTGTTGTTGTTGTTATGT
>NW_006921633.1:5872184-5881066 GCF_000298275.1 Orycteropus afer afer | reverse complement strand
ACACTGCCTGGTCATGTGCCATCTTCGCAATACTTGCTATACTTGAGCCCATCATTGCAGCCACTGTGTCAATCCATCTTGTTGAGAGTCTTCCCCTGTTTTTGCTGACCCTCCACTTTATAGGCATGATATCCTTCTCCAGAAAATGATTCCTTCTGAGAATATGACCAAAGTAGCTGAGAAAAAAAACTGGCCACTCTCATTTCCAAGGAGGATTCTGGCTGTACTTCTTCCAGGACAGATTTAGTCCATCTTCTGGCAGTCCATGTTATTTCCAGTATTCTTCACCAGCGCCACAACTCAAAGGCATCAACTCTTCTTCCTTATTCATTTTCCAGCTTTCATATGCATATGAGGCTATTGAAAATAATATGGCTTGGGTTAGACACCCCTTAGTCTTCAAAGTGACAACTTTGCTCTTTAACACTTTAAAGAGATCTTTTCCAGAAAATATGCCCAGTGTGCTACATCTGATTTCTTGACTGCTGCTTCCTTGGGTGGATCCAAATGAAATGAAATTTTTGACAACTTCAATCTTTTCTCCATTTATCATGATGCTACTTATTGGTCCAGGATTTTTTTTTTTCTTTATGTTGAGATGTAATCCATACTGTGCCCTGCAGCCTTTAACTTTCATCAGTTAAGTGTCTCAAGTCATCTTTACTTTCAGCAAGCAAGGTTGTGTAACCTGGATATCACAGTTTCTTAATGAGTCATCCTTTAATCTAAATGCTGTATTCTTCTTCATATAGTCCAGCTTCTCAGATTATTTGCTCATACAGTATACAGGTTGAATACGTATGGTGAAAGGATACAATCCTGATACACATCATTCCTGATTTTAAGCCATGCACTATTCCCTGTTCTGTTCAAATGACAGTTTTTTGGTCAATGTACATGTTCCTCATGAACAAAAATAAGAGTTCTGGAATTCCTATTCTTTGAAAAATTTATCCATCATTTGTTATGATCCGCACAGTCGAATGCCTTTGCATAGTCAGTGAAACACAAGTAAACCTCTTTCTGGTATTCTTGGCTTTTAGCCAAGGTGTCCTTTGTTTCATGTCCTTTTCTGAATCCAGCTTGCAATTCTGCAAGTTCCCTGTCAATATACTGCTCCAACCATTTTTTAGTTGTCTTAAGCAAAATGTTATTTGCTTGTAATTTCATGATATAGTTGGATAATTTCCACATTCTGTTGATTTCTTTCAGATGGGTACAGTTAGCTACATAGCTGTCTTCTAAATTTCCTGGCATAGATGAGTAAATGCCTCCAATGCCTTATTTGTTTGTTGAAACATCTCAATTGCTATTCTGTCAATTTCTGGAGGCTTGTTTTTCGTCAATCCTTCGGTGCAGCTTTGACTTCTTCCTTTAGTACCATTGCTTTTTGATCACAGGCCACCTCCTGAAATAAATAACACTGACCAAATCTTTTTTGTACTGTGATTGTGTATATGCTTTACATCTTTTGATGCTTCCTGCATCATTCAGTGTTTTGCCTATAGAATCTTTTAATATTGTAACTCAAGCCTTGATTTTTTTCTTCAGTTCTTTCAGCTTGAGAAATGCCGAGTGTGTTTTCCTTTTTGACTTTCCAACTCCATGTCCTTGCACATTTCATTATAATATTTTCCTTTGTCTCCTAGAGCTGCTCTTTGAAATCTGTTTAGCTCTTTTGTCTTGTCATTTCTTCCATTTACATTAGCTACTGTCCATTCAAGAGCAAGTTTCAGAGTCTCTTCTGACATCCATTTTGGTCTTTTCTTCCTTTCCTCTCTTTTCAATGACCTTTTACTTTCTTCATGGATGATGTTCTTTATGTCATACCACAACTCATCTGGTTTTTGGTCATTGGTGTTCAATGAGTCAAATCTATACTTCAGATGGTATCTAAATTCAGGTGGAATATAATCAAGGTCATATTTTGGCTCTCATGGACTCGTTTTAATTGTCTTCAGCTTCAACTTGATTTTACATATGAGCAATTGATGGTCTGTTCACAGAGCATCATTCCTTGCATAGTAGAACATATGATTATCTGATTCAAAATGGCCAAAACCAATCCATATCAGTTAACTAATGCCTATGATATTGATTTTTATGTGCTCCATTTCACAATCACCTCCTGGCCTTGTCTTGGCTAAAGATATTGAGCTTCTCTATTTTCTTCCTTCACAGATGTAGTTGATCTGATTCCTGTGTATACCATCTGGCAAGGTCATATCTATAGCTGCCATTTATGTTGTTGAAAAAATATATTTGCAATGAATATGTCATTGGTCTTGCAAAATTGTATTGTGATCTCTGACATCATTTCTACCATAAAGGCCATATGTTCCAACTACTGAGGATTCTCTGTTTCCAGTTTTCAGATTCCAATGACCAGTAATAATCAATACATCTTGACTGTACATTTTGTCAATTTCAAACTCCAAAAGTTGGTAAAAAGCTTTAATATCCTTCTCTTTGGCTTTAGTAGCTTCTGTGCAAATTTGAATAATAATATTCAATCATATTGAAACTAGAATTCTTCATAGGTCCTTCCCTCATCTTGATATTGTGGAGCCTTTTTATCAATAGAAGTATGAAATAGGATGTTATCCTATCACTGACAGCATTGTGCTTCAGGATAGATCTTGAAACATGTTTTTGGTCATGAATGTGATGACATTCCCCTTCAATTTGCTGTTCCTGGTACAGTAGAACCTGTAACTTTCTGATTCCAAATGGCCCAAGCCAGCCCATTGCAGCTCACTCAAGCCTAGGATATGGATCTTTATGTGTTCCATTTCATTTTTGACAACTTCCAATGTTCCTAGATTCATACTTTGTACATACCATATTCTGATTATTAATGGATGTCTGCAGCTATTTCTTCCCATTTTGAGTCATGCTTTATTGGTAAAGGATATTTGACATTTTAATTCGGGCACCTTTGAAAATAGCCTGGATGACTTTTTTTTTTAAATTTTCTTTTTTTTCGTTATTTTTCTACTGTCTCTCTGTCTGTACAGTCTAATAAATAGTAAATTTTTCTGAAAGGGAAGTAAAATATTGTAGTCACTTATCAGCTGCTATTGATACAGTCAGTGTCTTCCTATTTTTCTAACTCCTTGTTACGGGGCTCTACATTTTTGGTTGTCTTCTTCCTTCCTTTTAATTCTTCTTCTTTCATTTCCTTCAATGAATGCTGGTTTTTTTGCATTCAGCTTTTACATATCTGTGTTTCAATGATTCTATTACATTTGTCTTTTCTTTCTCTCATTCATTTCCTCAGTCTCTCTGGGTCTATATCGTGGAATATTTTCTCACCTTGACCTTCAGCTATGCCTGCTTATTATTCACACCTTCACTTGATTTGTTTTATAAATTAAGATTTTGATTTCTATGCACTCTTTCTTCTTCTGTGTTTTCTCTTATTTCATATCATCTACTATTTAGTCTATGACTGGACCATATTTCATGCATCTATAAGGATTTTAATAAAAATTTCCTTTACATTTTGTTATATCACTTACATCACCAAGGTCATTAGTTGAACATTGTATGTTACTTTTGCTCAATTGTTAATGACCCCTATTTGATCAGTTGCATATAATGAAGAATTAGCTAGGTATCTAGTTAGATATTTTTAGTTGTTTTTGCATTTGGGTAGGTTTCCTTACTACATGTTTCACCTCTGAATGTTTTGAATAACTGCGAGGTATTGTCATTATGCACATTTCTTCTAAGGTGAGGGGTCAGGACCCCAAAATTTGCCCAGGTGACTTTGCTTGCTAGGTAGAGTTCTTGGGGCTACCTAGTAAATGAAAATATAGGAGACCTAGTTAAATGTGAATTCAAATAAACAAATATAATTTTTTTAGTATGATATTTGGAACATAATTATACTAACATTTTTGTTGTTATTTATCTAAAATTCACATTTAGCAGGCTTCCTTGTATTTTATCTGGCAATCCAATTACTTGTTGAGGAATTTAACATTATTTTCTTCTTGAGTGACACTCATTTTTTAATTATTATTTTTGCAATTATTAAAATTATGAGACATTTGTGGAAGCTCAGCTCCTTTTCTCTCTCCATCCCAATCACCCATTTCATTTTTTCACAGAACTACTTAAATAAATCTTTCACAATGATTTGTGAATGGAGCTGGGAGAATCGGCCAGCTTCTCTGTACACATGTAGACAGTTACCTTGCTAACCTCTCAGTTTGCTGCTCCTCAATTTCCTTCAGCTTCGAGACATTCATAGCCAATCTCTGTTCATGGCTACACCAAGAAGAACAGTGGCTATGTGGGTTCAGTTTTTGTGTCCTCTGCTTCAGTAAGCCATCACACATCTGCATTCTCTCTTTCAGACATTTGTCAAAACCTCAGCCCTGAGAATGACAATTCTCTATTTTTAGCACTGCCATGCATCTGTTAGTTTTGTGTATCTTGCCATTCTTTTCTGTGGAATCTTGGAAAGGAAAAGACTGTAAGAGGAGTCAGAGTCCTTCAATGTACATCCACAACATGCATTTACCATTTTCATTCCCTCAACCCCCCAAAAACAAAGGTTTTGGAAGAATTTCATAGATTTCATGAATTCTGATCGTATTTCTTCCAACTGCTGGTAAGTTTACAGCTAACTCTTCAAAAGAGCTTTTCTCATTTCTTCTTTCCAAGTATTCCTCCAATTATGTTGTGGATCCACTTGAATAATGTGCAATCTTTCCATCTTACTCGAATAATAGAATCATTTTCAAATGCTTAGAGGCTCTCTCATCTGGTTGGTAATTTTAGTCATTACTCAAATCTGTTATGGCTTTTAAAATAGTATTTATTTGAAAGCAAGCGTATGACAAAACCAGTGAATTTAGATCCCTATTCCACATTTTTTACCAAAGAAATTCAAGATAAGTTAAATATTTACATGTAAAGATAAAAATTACAGGAGAAAATATGTACTTTAAAAAATTTGGATCAAAGAAATCTTCTTAACATGAAAGGCATTATCCATAAAAAAAGAAAGCAAGAAAAACTGATATAATAATAATAATAAAATAAATGAGTAGTTAGTTTTGTGAATCAAGAAGTGCAAAAAATTAAAAAATGAAAATCTTGGTATTTGCAAGGATTATTGAAAAAGAGTCATAAACTTTGATATATAATACATCTCTTGAGAATGAAATTGAAAAAATACCCAGTAGCAAAACGGGCACAGGGCATATCAGACATGTCACGAAGAAAGATGTGCAAAAGGCTGGTAAACAGATCATACAAAACAGTTCAGTCTCGAAATAATTTGCTGCTTATGGCTTATGCCTAGGAAGGTCATGATAACCAGGCTTTAGCACTGATGAGGTAATAAAGAGATCATCAGTCATCCATCTCCCCTGCAGGGACTGAAGAAGATGGAGGGCATAGTGTTTGTTCAGGGTTTAGAGCTTCTCTGTGGGAAGGTGTTAGATTTGTACTGAGTTAATATCTAGTCGAAATTAGAAGCCAGCTGTCGGTTTACTGGCTTTTCTCATTTAAAATTTAGAGAAATTTGGGTAGGCAGGAAAATGAGAAGAGTCTTTAAACTAAGATTTCTATAACAAGGCAGTCTGTTGTACTGATAGGGCAGTGGTTCTCAAACTTGAACATGTACCCAGAATTTCTTGGCAGGATTGATTATTAAGCCTAGAGCTGTAGGCTCTCTTCTGTAGAATTTCTTATCCAGGATGTCTGGAGTAGAGTCTGATAATTTGCATTTTTAATAAATTCATAGGTGATGTTGCTGCTTCTGTATTACACTTTGAAAACCACTGTGTTAGAGAAACAGCATTGAACCTTTTGAAAGGGCTTTGTTTTTAATACTACGTGTTTAGCATATAATGGGAATATATTTAATATATTTCCTGCATCAAGTAGGAAAAAAGGGAATTGCTGTACTTTACTCTTATAGAAAAGATACCACCCAAATGTCACTTTTGTAAAACACAAATTTCATATATCACTCCCTTGTCTGAAACAAAACTTCTGCTAGCTCCACTGATTTCTATACATCTGAGAACAGTTTATTTAATAGGAAAATACCAATAGATTGATAGGAATTTCCTTAGTGAGGTATTTAGAAGTATTCTATTGCTTGTAGGGTTTTAGATAAAAAGCAAGGGACCTGGTTAAATTTGAATTTTGGACAAATGACATGGTTTTTAGATAAGTTTGTCCATTATAGTTCAAATTTAACTGGGTGTTTTGTACTTTTATTTACTAAAACTGGCAGCCTACTGATGGTGCACTTAGGCTCACAGAGATGTGAGGTAATTGATTAGCAATGTCTGCCACTGGAGTGGATGTGAATATTGATGCTGGTATTCACAAATAATTGGACAATCCTTGTGTTGAAACTGGAATTCCTCATCAACCCTTAACTTGTATTGATATTGTGGAGACTTCTTATCAACAGAGGTGTAAGGTGGTATGTTTTCTATCATAATATTTCAACAACTTGTTACTGTAAACAATCTGATATTCATCAACAAGAATTCACATAACATCGAATTAGAGAAGAGAATGATGGTGGCAACTGCTGTGATCAGTGTTGCATCATTTTATGATAATAGAATTTAGCAGTAGAAACCATCAACTACTTTAAAATTAGGGAATCTACAACTTTGCCATCAAATCAATGTTTGCCATTAAGCCAATCTCAAACTCATAAACACAGCTGATTCTGAGAAGACTGTATAATGCATTCATACTTTAATCTGAGTTTGACCAAAATATTCTAGTACTTCAGAGCCAGCATGGTATAAGACCATTGGCTCCAACTCAGTGTTTGAATAAGTTTCCTACAATTATTTCTAAACACAGCATTTTCTTATGTGAAATTCATTGTTCTTTCATATCCTGACATAAAAGTAAAAGCCCAGGTGTCACACATGCAACAATATACTTCCTATCACTGAAACACAGTTGGCAATAACCATAAACACAAATTTAGGTGAACTGGAAGCATATCAACAAAGAAGAAACTATTGTTTCTACTTTAATGTAAGAAAACACCATCTACTTTCAAAAATGTTTATTCTAAAGAAAAAATGGTTTAGTAAATTAAAAAAAAAAAGGTACAATCTAGATTTCTGCTTGCAAGAACATGGAGGAGACATCCTTCTCTCTACTCTTTCTACTATGTACAAAAAAAAACACTCCACAATACATACAAAACAAACATAAAATATTCTGAAACTTGAAGGGAAGGCAGACAGGATAGAGGCCATCACCAAGGAAACAATACAATGTGAGCTCCTTGGATTTTAATTTGTCTTATATAACTCGGACTTGGAGCAGATGAGACCAGTAACTCAGAAATACCAATGATCACCCACCATAAATCCCTAATTAGAGCTCTATGTCTTTGGGCAGAGGACCACAAAATGCGTAGTCTAGCAAGAGAGAAATTTTAGAAAGAACTGCTTTATCCACACTAAACACTCACTTCCAATCATGCCAACAAAGGCTGAGTGGATAGCCCAAGCTTTCACCCTCATCAAGTCAGGGTGAAATGTAATGAGGGACTCACCTCCCACACTGGAGTGATGTCAGAGAAGGCCAGCATGGAACCTGGAGATTTATCCCATGCTGTCCCTTCCCCTGCCAGTTGGAGTGGTGTTACAGGAGGCTTAATCAAGTTTGGGATGATGACACTCTGCTTCTATTTGTGGTAGAGGCCACATAGGAAGCAGTAAGCAATACAAGACACATAGATTTTTGGTTATGCAACTGTGGGGAAAGAAGAAGTATATGGTTTAGGAGCCCTGTCTTTAGGCAGAGCTGAGTTGCAACCCAATTTGTGAGCTTGCAACCTATATGGCTTTGGGTACATGACTTAATTTCTCTGAGCATCAGTAAGGAGAAGGACATCAAAAAATACATTAAACATGAACAAATATGAAAATACAATATATCAAAATTTGTGGCACCCTATTAAGGCAGTGTTGAGAGGAATATTATAGCACAAAATAAACGTTGTTGTTAGGTGCCATCAAGTTGGCTCCAATGCATAACAACCCTATGTACAACAGAACGAAAAGCTGCCCAGTACTGAGCCCTCCTCACAATCCTTGCTATGGTTGAGCCCATTGTTACAGCCAATGTGTCAATCCCTCTTATTGAAGATCTTCCTTTTTCATTGACCCTCTACTGTATCAACCATAATATCCTCCTCCAGGGATTGATCTCTTCTGACAACAAGACCAAAAAAGGTGAGAGGAAATCTGGCCATTCTTCAGGCAGATTAGTTTGTTCTTCTGGAAGTCCTTGGTATTTTCAGTATTCTTCACCAACACCAACAGTCAAAGGCACCAACTCTTCTTCTTCTTCTTTATTCATTGCTGAGCTTTCACATGCATTTGAAATGATTGAAAATACCATGGCTTGGGTGAGACACAAGGAGTTCTGGTGCTATAGTGATTAAGGCATTTGACTGTTAACTAAAAGGTCAGTGGTTTCACTCCATCAACTGCTCTGTGGAAGAAAGATGAGGCAGTCTGCTTGCGTAAAGATTTACAGCCTTGGAAACTCAGGGAACTTGCAATGAATCAGAATTGACTTGATGGCAGTGAATTTGGTTTGTTTTTGGTGGGTTAGGTTCATCTAAGTCTTCAAAGTGACATCTTTGCTCCTTAACATTTTTAAGAGGTCTTTTGCAGAAGATTTTCCCAGGACAATATGAGTCTGCTTCTCAACTGCTGCTTGTATGTGTGTTGCTTCTATGGGTTTCACTTAAATGAAAATGAAAATGGCTTGGAACACTTACTGATGAAGATCGAAGACTACAGTCTTCAGTACGGATCACACCTCAACATAAAGAAAACAAAAATTCTCACAACTGGACCAATAAGCAA
>NW_006921633.1:5870745-5872084 GCF_000298275.1 Orycteropus afer afer | reverse complement strand
AGCAGTCACTGTGAGTCAGGTCTGACTTGATGGTACATAACAACAACAACACAGTGCCAAGTACTGAACTTGACATACAATAGAAGCATAAAAATATGACAGTAAATACCAGTTTTTGCAGAAATACACCTTCCACCTGAATTCTCAGGTATAATTTCATGGTGGTCATTTATTTCCACAAATAAAGTGAATACATAATAATAGGTCTGCTTATGGATACCTAAACCACAGAGTGCTTTGTATTTTATAAGAGTTTATACACTTCAGATATGTTTGAGAGTTATTTATTCTCTGTGTTGACATTCGGATTGGGCTGATAATAGCTACTATTTATTGCACACTTATCATGTGCCAGGCACTATTCAAAATTATTAAATATTTTATATTATTTAATCTTCACAACAATTCTGTGGCATAATTTTTGTTTTTAAATTTTATCTTGGAGATAAAAAATCTAATGTTCGGAGGAAGTAAGTGATTTTCCCAAAGCTTTGTAGGTAGCAAATGACAGATTGAATTGGAATTCACCTTTGTCCAAAGCTGGGCCTCCTAAACTCTGCACTTCCTCCTTTCCCAAAGCTCCATAGTCAACCTCTTTTTATCTGATATATATTTCTGACTTTACTCATTTCAGAAGGTTACACATTGTTTCTGAATGCCTTTGCCCCTCACGATTAAGTTGGAAGAAAAGATTATATTGGCTTTTTATTTTAGTTTCACTACACAATGGAAAAACTAGAAATTTAATGATCCTGAAAATGCTAATATTTCATGGTAAGGAGTCTATATGGACAGCTTAGTTGATACCTTAATTGATGCTTTTATCTAGTGTGAATATAAAGCAGCTAACTTCATTATGTAAACTACCCTGTTCTGTATAGCTTGACAGGATCAATATTCTCTGGGATCCTGAGTTTCAAGGAGAACTAAACAATGGGAACTTGATAAGTGAGGTGCACTGTTATCATTAAAAAGCTCACATTTTATTAGGTCTTTTTTATGTTAACAGTTGCACATGGGACATTTTTAAAGGGGTAAAACAAGGTGTCTTAGGATCTGTCAATAAATGAGAAATAGACTACAATGAGTGAATAGAAAAATCCCAAACTCCCATGAGTACACTCTAGTCCCTTTCTTCTATAATTCTTATCTAATTTTGGGTAAATTAAAATTTCAAGTAGCTATGTCAGCATTCCTGCAACATGCATTGATTTAATATTGATTTTTAAAGAATCTCCTTTAAAAAAAAGTGAATTCCAGAATACTCATGTTCCAGCCCCATTGTCTGTGCAAGGGCAAAAAAAAAACCCTTCCAGAAGTGTATTTTAGCAATAGCGAT
>NW_006921633.1:5866956-5870320 GCF_000298275.1 Orycteropus afer afer | reverse complement strand
AATAGTGACTATTATGTCCAAAAACTTTCACCAGGCATGCAAAAAACTGTTCCCAAATTGAATGATAGCCAGAATTTCTATGGTCTAAGTTAAACACAGATTCCTGGCAGCCATCCTGAGAGTTCTGATTCAGTAGGTCTGGGCTGAGGCCTTGAAACAAGTGTTTTTAAAATGTATCTTAAGGAGTTTCTAGTCAGCCAAATTTGAAAGTAATTTCTAGTGTAATAATGGAAATATAACTGGAATCTACACTCACAGTGATTTGGTTGTAGAAAAGATTAGTCACTGCACTGCATTGGAAACCTGCAGCTTGAATCTGTTTTGCATTTATAATTACCCTAATAAATGCTAGACCTTCAGTAGACTTTAATAAGTGATTGATTAGAAGAATAAATGCATTTTTTTTCTTGATAATTATTGCTTGCAGTTTTCAATATAAGAGGAAAGCCAATTGTTTTGATTGAGTATTCAATCTTCTTTGCACACATTTTAAACTCCAAGATATTCAAATTCTTTGTAAATTTTAACTACTTGGGCTATATCTTTTAGTAGCCTTTTGTGTAATGCCCTCATAGGTGTGATATAATTCAAATAGCCAACGCTTTCATGGGGTCCAGTGGAAAAGGCCCTGATAATCTCTTTTCTTTAATGCCTTCATTTATTTATTTGATTTTTTAAATCTGATATTCATTTGCCCATCTTCTCTAGATTTCCTGAGGAAAACTAGTTATCCCCCATGAGTCATTTATTAAGAAAATAATAGCTAATATGTAACATTTTCTATAGACCATCTATTTGGTTCAAGCATTTTAAATGTATTAATTCATTTCATCCTCAAAGTACCTTAGCTACTGTTATGACCATCATTTCACCTGTAAGGAAACTGATGCAGATAGCCATTAAACACAAATCAATGATCTCTTGCTTTTTAAAAATGGCAGAATGCTTATATGCAAGGCAAATAAGGCAACATCCCATTATCAGCCTGGAAATATTGATTTTCCATGTTCTCCAGATAGTTGGTGTTGGCAAAGAATATTGAATAGTATCATGCATTGCCAAAAGAACAAACAAATCTGTCTTGGAACAAGTACAACTAGAATGTTCCTCAGAAGCAAGGATGGTGAGGCTTCATCTCATGTCCCATAGACATGTTATCAGTAGGGGCCAGTCCCTGGAAAATGACATCATGCTTGGTAAAGTAGAGGGTCAGTGAAAAAGAGGAAGACCCTCAGTGACATAGATTGACACGGTGGCTGTAGCAATGGGCTTAAATAAAGCAAATGTGAGGATGACACATAATTGGATGTATTTCATTTTGTTGTACATAGGGTTACTCTAAGTTGGAACTGACTCAATAGCACTTACCAGCAACAGGTTCTCCAGTACTGAATTCCAGCTGAGGAAATTATTTGTTTACTAAATTGTAGAACAACTCCCTGGAACTTAGCTCTTATAAAGCTGTGACTCATTGTCACATTATTTACTTATCAATATGGGCATTTTGTAAGGGTTTGTTTTCACAGAGAAAGCAACATTTGGTGTCTACAGTGAATTAAGCCAAATTAGCAGCACTCATAAAATCAAGAAATTCTCAGTGGAATTCTCTTCTCATCAAGGTATTTACACAGTGTGATTCACATTGTTTTCCTAGTATAATTTTATATATTACAAATATGCATATAGACATGGAATATGTGGATGATAATAATTACTATAGCTAACATCCACAGAGCAGTTCTTATCTGCTAGGCACTGTGATGAATGTTTTACATGGATTATTACAATTATTCCTTGCAACTATCTTTGTAGATAATTTTATTCTGCTTATTTATTTATTTATATTTTTTACTTTTAGTGTGGTGAAAAAATACACAACAAGACATTCACCAACAGAACAGCTTCCATGTTTACAGCTCAGGGACATTGATTACATTTTTCATGTTGTGCCACCATTATTGTCATCCTTTTCCAAAATATTCCACCACCTAGTAGTGTGAATTCAATGCCCCTCAAAGAAAAGCTTCCCCTCTCTTTCCTTCCTACCCCTGATTACCACTAATAATCTTATACATATGTGTGTATGTGTGTGTGTATAGATATATTTTTTTCAATAAATTTCCCCCCCCCTCCCCTTCCATCCCTGGTAACCAACATAGTTTCCATCTATGTATAAACCTTTCTTTTACTTTTTACAATAGTGGATTAATATAACATTTGTTCTTCTGTGACTGACTTATTTCACTAAGCATAATGTCCTCCAAGTTCATCTACATTATGTGGTGTTTTGCAGATTCTACATTATTTTTTAGAGTTGCATAGTATTCTGTTGTGTGTATGTACCTGAGTTTGTTTATCCATTCCTTGGTTAATGGGCATTTAGTCTGTTTGCATCTCTTTGCTATTATGAGTAGTGGTTCAATGAACACGCATGTGCATATATCTGTTTATATACTGCCTCTCACTTTTTTAGGGTATATACTTAGTAATGGGATTGCAGGATCAAATGGTCTTTCTATTTCCAACTTTTTAAGAAATTGCCAATTTGATTTCCATAGTGATTGTATCAGTCTACAATTCACCAACATCATATTAGAGTCCCAATCTCTCCACATCCTCACCAGTATTATTATTTTCTGTCTTGTTAAACTTTGCTATTAATGCTGGAGTGAGATTGTATCTCATGGTTATTTTGATCTGCTTATCTCTAATGACTAATGATTGCGAACGCTTCTTCATGTGTTTATTGGCTGCCTGCATATCTTCTTTGGTGAAGTGTCTACTCTTATCTTCTGCCCATTTTTTCAGTTAGGTTGTTTGTAGTTTTGATGTTGAGGTGTTGCAGTTTTCTATACATTTTAGAGATAAGTCCTTCATCCAAAATGTCATCGCTGAATATTTTTTCCCGTTCTGTAGGTTCTCTTTTCACTGTTTTAGAGAAGTCTTTTGGTGCACATAAGAATTTAATTTTTAGAAGGTCCCGATAATCTAATTTATGTTCTGCTGTTTGTGCATCTTGGGTTATGCTTGATAGTCTTTTTAAGCCATGAATTAGGGCCCCTAAGTTTGCCCCTAGTGTTAGGTTTCGCATTTAAGTCTTTGTTCCACCTGGAGTCAGTTTTTGTGTGTAGTATGAGGTATGAATCTTATTTAAGTTTTCTGCAAATGAATATCCACTTTTGCCAGCACCATTTGTGAAAGAGACTATCTCTTCCCCATTTAATGAATTTCTGCCCATTGTCAAAGATCGACTGACCATAATTCGATGGATCTGTTTCTGGGTTCTCAATTCTGTTCCACTGGTCTATGTGTCTGTCATTGTACCAATACCAGGCTGTTTTCACAATTGTGGCTGTATAGTAGG
>NW_006921633.1:5864642-5866001 GCF_000298275.1 Orycteropus afer afer | reverse complement strand
AGTTTGGATGCCTTTATCCCTTCCTTATCTTATTGCCCAAGGAACTCTGGTCACACAGTGACTAAAGCATCTGACTGCTAACCAGAAGGTTGGTGGTTTAAACACAACAGCCTCTCTGCAGAAGCAAGACTGGGCGATCTACTTCTCTAAGGATTTACCACCTCAGAAACCCAATGGAAGTCACTTTGAGTCAAAATTGACTTGATGGCAGTGGGTTTGGTTTGGTTTGATTTTGCTTTCTTGCTCTGTCTAGGACTTTCAATACACTGTTGAATAGAAGTGGTGATAGAGGGTGTCCTTGTCTGGTTCCTGTTTGCAAGGGGAGTGTTTTCAGTCTCTCTCCTCTAAGAATAATGTTGGCTGTTTGTTTTATATAGATGCCCTTTATTATGTTGAAGAATTCCCCTTCTATTCCTATTTTCCTGAGAGTGTTTTATTATTACTATTATTATTATTATTATTTTATCAGGAATGGGTTGGATTTTATCAAGTACATTTTCTACATCTTGGTATGATCATGTGATTCTTTTCCTTTATTTTACTTATGTGATGGATGACATTGATTGTTTTTCTAATGTTGAACCATCCTTGCATACCTGGTATGAATTCCACTTGGTCATGATATATTATTTTTTTAATATGTTGTTGGAATCTATTGACTAGGATTTGTTGAAGATTTTTGCATCTATATTCATGAGAGATACTGGTCTGTAGCTTTCCTTTCTAGTGGTGTCTTTGCCTGGTTTTGGTATCAAGGTTATGCTTGCCTCATAAAGTGAATTTGGGAAGATTCCATACTTTTCTATGTTCTGTAATAGTTTGAGTAGGATTGGTGTCAGCTCTTCTCTGAATGATTGGTAGAATTCTCCAGTGAAACTTCTGTGCCAAAACTTTTTTTTCTTTTTTGGTAATTTCTTAATGAGGAGCTCTGGTAGTGTAGTGCTTAAGGCACTTAACTGCTAACAGAGGCTAGCGGTTCAAACCCACCAGCCACTCCTCAGAAGGAAGGTTGGGCAATCTACTTCCATAGTGATACCACCTCAAACCCAAGAAGGGATCGCTATGAGTCAAGTCCGACTTGACGGCACATAACAACAACAACAACAACAACAACAACAACAACAACAACAATTTCTTAATGATCTGTTCAATTTCTTCTTTTGTCGTGGGTCTATTCAGATATTCTACCTCAGCCTGTGTTACTTTAGGTAAGTAGTGTGTTTCTAGAAATCTGTCCATTTCTTCTAGTTTTTCAAGTTTGTTGTAGTACAGTTCTTCATAGTATCTTGATATTTTTCTTTTCATTTATGTCTGTTGTGTTGTGACATCACCCCTTCATTTCTTACTCATGATATTTGC
>NW_006921633.1:5862873-5864102 GCF_000298275.1 Orycteropus afer afer | reverse complement strand
TAGATGTCTGTAAGGTTAAGTTGGTTGATCATATTGTTTAGTTTTGCATCTTTGTTGAGTTTCTTTGCAGTTGTTCTGTCTCTTATTGAAAGTGGTGTATTAAAGTCTCCTACTACTATTGTGGAGTCATCTATGTGTTGTTTCAATTCTGTTAAAGTTTGCTTTATGTATTTTTTTTTAATGTATTTTGGGGCTCTTTCCTTGGGTGTGTCAATATTTGTTGTGTCTATATCCTCTTGTTCAACTGATCTTTTAGTCATTACATAATATCCTTCCTTATTTCTTATGGTCATTTTGTCTTAAAGCCTGTTTTATCAGAAATTAAGATAGCCACTCCTGCCCTTTTTTGGTTGCCATTGTCTTAGTATATTTTTTTCCAACCTTTGATTGTTCGTCTATTTTTGTCTTTGTGTCTAAGGTGAGTCTCATGTAGACAGCATATTGATGGGTTATATTTTCTCATCCAGTCTGCAACTCTCCATCTCTTAAGTGGTATGTTTAACCCATTGACATTCAGTGTAATTATTGACAAGTATAAATTTATTGATGTCATTTGGTATGTGTTTTTTCATGGTGTTGCTGATTTCTTTGTTCCTTATAATTTTCTGTGCTGAGCTCATTTTATTTATGAGTCATGTTATGATCTTCTGAATTGTTATTGTTATACTATTTGCTAAATATTTGTGCTTGTCCTCTTTCTTGTTTTGATGTGAAGGTTTATTATTATTATTGTTATTATTATTATTATTTTGAGGTTACCTTGGGATTTATTATTTTCTTCTCAAGTTTAAAGCAGTAAATTTTATCTCACAATTGTCTTGATTTCCTCACCATTTAGAGATTCTTTAACTACCCTATATTTTCCCTCTGTTTGGTTTGTAGTTGTCCTCATTTACCAATTGATGTCTCTGGTTCCCTATTTACAGTCTTGCAAGGTTATTTTACTTTGGATACTTCTATTACTGGGTTAGTTTCTGGGTTATGCCATCATGTGCGTTAATCATCAGTTGTTATTTGCTATTGTTGGTTTTCTATCAGAAGGACTCCTTTTAAGATGTTTTGTAACATTGATCTGGTTTTAACAAATTCCATTAATTTTTGCTGATCTGGAAATGTCCTAATTTCACCCTCATAATGGAGGGACAGTTTTTCTGGGAATACAATTTTTGGTTGGAGATTTTTTTTCTTTTAAGGTTTTATACTTATCATACCAGTGCCTTCTCACCTGC
>NW_006921633.1:5852220-5860782 GCF_000298275.1 Orycteropus afer afer | reverse complement strand
AATTTAAAAATAAACAAATACTAAACTGGTGGGGGGCTGGCCATGGTACCCAGGTTCTGTTAGGGCACAGACAAGGTTGGAATTACTACCAGTCTAGGGAAGTTGGGTAGAGGTAGGGGATGGCTACACCTCTGTTCACCAAATGTGTGTGGGGTATAAGTGTAGCAAGGGTAATAGCACACCTTTCCAGTTGTTAGCCTCCAGTGTAATATCTGTGCTGTCTTCAACAAGCGGAGAACACTCCTGTGTCACAGACCAGGTAAGAATGCCACTTGGATATATTCAAAACGATCACGTCCACCCACTTGCAAATATTCAAAATGGCTGTGCCCTCAGGATAGCCGCTGCAGTCCACAAGTCTGTTTTCCTCCTTCACTGTTTTCTTTTCCGGTTGTCAGGCACCAACACCATCCTTGCCCATGCAGTCTTTAGTGAGCAGAGTGAAATCTTAGGTTGCTACTGGAGTATGGTCAAAGTGGCTGTGCCCTCAGGACAACCAGCAGTCTGAAGCTCTGTTGTCTCCTTACTCACTGTTTTCATTCAGGTTCTTCCACTAGTTGGTGTTTAATCCACTTTATCCTTGCCTTCCAGGATTCCAGGGTTCCAGGATCATCTTCTGTATCAGTTTCAATTGTTTTCTCATTGCAGAGGGTCTGTATAGATTGTCTGCCTATTCCACCATCTTGCTGGTATTTTCATCATTCTGTTTAAAAAAAGAAAAAAATTAGGAGTGTTAAAAATATACCTAAAGTCTAGTAGAAGATTTAAATGGTGTTTGAATGTGGGCATCTGACTTCAGAGACTGCCTTCTTTTCCACTGTGCTTTACTGTGCAAACTGAAAGAAACCCAGATGCACAGACAAATCTTAACATTGAACAATAGTAGCTGCAGGAGTAACACATATGCCTCCAAAAAATAATTTACACAACTACAAGAAACAGAAATCTTACTTTATACTGTTGTTTTTTTTAGGTGCTGTAGGGTTGATTATGACTCATAACAACCCCATATGGCAGAGTATAACTTTCACACAAAGTTTCCTTGAATTTATAAAAAGGAAACTAGCAGTTTTTATCTCACAGTTGAGTTTGAACCACCAACCTTATGGTTTAGCAGCTGAACATTTAATCTCTGTGCCCCCAAGGCTCCTTGACTTACTAGTTTACGTAAAAACATATTGTTGTTGCTGTTATCCTTTCAAGTAAGTTCTGCCTAACGGTGAATTTTGACCTTATGTATAACAACAAAAGATGGCCATTCCTACACCATCCTCACAATCCATGCTCTGCTTGAACCATTGTTGCAGCCACTGTGTCAATACATCTCATTGAAGGTCTTCCTCTTTTTTTGCTGACCCTCTACTTTATTCAGTATGATGTCCTTCTCCAGGGATTGGTCCCTCCTGGTGACATATCCAAAGTAAGCAAGATAAAGTCTCACCATTCTCAGGAGAATTCTGGCTATATTTCTTCCAAGACATGTTTGTTCACTCTTCTGGTGTATTCAGTATTCTTCACTAATACCATAATTCAAACACATCAATTCTTCTTCAGGCTTCCTTTTCCATTGTTCAGCTGTTGAAAAAAAGCATGGCTTGGGTCAGGCAAACCTTAGTCATCAAAGTGACATATTTGCTTTTAAGATTTTAAAGAGGTCATTTGCAGCTGATTTGCCAAATACAATAGATCATTTATTCCTTGACTGTGGCTAGGTGTTTGTGGTAGTTAAGGTGTGTGTCAATCCGGCTGGGCCTGGTTGAGTGGGTGGGCAGCTGGTGGTAGTTATTCCCCATGATGAAACTGGCAATCAACTGCATGATGGGATGTACCATGAGCAACTGAGTAGCTCTTTTAGAGATGAGGTCTACTTCCCGTATATAAGCAGCAGCTTTGGGAATGGTCTCTAGCTTATGGCATGCTTGAGCCCCTGCATGTAGCCATGTCATTGTTCAGCAGCCTGCCATGCTCTGTCGATCTTTGGACTTTTAATGGACTTGAATTAATGGCCTGCCATGTGGTTTGGTAATATCGAGACTGTGCCTTATTTGTCAACCATGGGCTTATCAGCCTCAGCAGCCAGCAGCTGAGTGAAGAAGTCTCTAGCTTCAGTGGGCTGAGAGCAGGAGGCAGAGTTGAAGCCCAAGGTTGAGAGGCTTTCACCCAGCCCCTAGAGCCTGGCACTTTGTACTAGGACTAAAGCCTCCAAATTATAAGAATAACCTCCTGATTGTTAAAGCCATCCCATTTGTGGTATATTTTCTGTTAGAGCAGCACAGAGGTAACCAAAATAGTGTTGATTGTTCATCCAAGTAAAATGAAATCTTTGACAACTTCACTATTATCTCCATTCATCACAATGTTGCTCATTAATCCAATTGTGAGGACTTTTGTTTTCTGTGAAAACATAGTTGGAAATTTTAATTGACTACTAGTATCCTGCAACTTTTTTTTTTTTTAAAGGCTCATTGTAATGTTGAACTTCGCTGATATTTAGATTCAATTCATTGACATTTTTAAGGACCCACCAAATATTTAACACCAACTTGGTATTAGATTTACAAAGTTTAATAAGAATGAGGTGCAATTCTAGAGAATATTGAGTCCTACAGAGATGAAAATATTTGCATGAAATTTTGACCCCGGAAGTTATATCCCATAAGTCTAGTGTCACAAAATGCTTCATGAGTCTAGAGATGAGAATTAGTTCTTTTTTTAAAAGCAAAACAAAACTTTTTATTGTGATTTTGTAAAAGTTTATATTGCAGATTGGTTTTCCATTCAGCAGTTCATACACATTTTGTTTCATGAGATTGATTGTAATCCGTACAATATAACAAATCTCTCTCCACCTCCTTCCTGTGGTCACCATTATCCATTCCTGTCTTCTGAGCAGGGTAAATGCCCTTTTGCCCTCATATAGTTGACTATTCTAAGAAGTGTGTACTTCTGTGGTGCTATTGTTTATCTCATAGGGCTTTCTATTATTCAGCTGAAAGAAGAGCCACAGGGGTGAGTTTAGTTCTGTGCTAGAAGAGTGACTAATGCCCACAGTCTTGGGGTTCCACCAGTTCCTATCAGAATAGTGAGCGTGGCCTTTTTTTTTATTATTTTGTGTTTTGTTCTACATTTTTCTCCAATTCTATTCAGGATCTCCTATTGTGATCCCTTTCGGAATGGTTGGCAGTGGTAGCTGGGCACTTTCTAGGTTGGCAATGGTAGCTTCTTGTTCTTCTGATCTCAGGGTCATGGAGGCTGAGGTTCACACAGTCCACTACTCCCTTGGATTAGTTGTTTCCATGCATATTTGATTTTCTCCACTCTTCTTTGCTAATGAAAGACGAATAGTTGCACCTCAGCTGGCTGCTCACAAGCTTTTAAGACCCCAGTTGCTACCCACCAAAGCAAGATATAGAACATTATCTTTGTGGACTATGTTATGCCAACTGACCTTGATGTCCCCATGACTATGGTCCTGAGCTCACAGAGCCAGCAATTCATTCACTTTCAGTATTTGGTTATGACTAAGAAGTTTTCATGACTTGCCCCCTGTTAGCTCTACTATATATATGGGTATTTTAACAGCAAATACGAACACATATGTAAAAATATCAACTGCCAAACCTATTTATGGTTGTGGGTATAGTTTTATTGACCTGCCTATATGTAATCATCTTGCCTGTCTACCTATGTATCTACTTACACATTAATGTTTGTTATTACTGATAATGCAGGAGTGTGTATGTAATAGTATTTACTTTCATTGTCTGTAATTCTTGGGTGCACCACTCCTCTCTTTCTTTTACTTAATTATACTTTGCTGGAAACCCACATTTTGTATATTGGCTTTCCCCTCACTGAAGTTAATACCTATCTCTTACCTAGCTAGCAGGGAGCTTTGATGGTGTAGTGCCTAAGGCATTTGACAGCTAATCAGAAGGCTGGCAGTTCAAACCCACTAGCCACTCCTTGAAAGGAAGATTGGGCAATCTACTTCCCTAGTGATATGCCTCGGAAACCCAAGGAGGGTCGCTGTGAGTCGGATCCGACTCAACAGCAGCAAGTTTTGAGTTTTTACTTAATTAGTAATTTCCCGTCCTTTCCCTCCTATCCTTGGTAACTATCATTTTTGTTTCCATGTGTAAACATTTCCTTGACTTTTTGATAGTGGACTCATACAATATTTGTCTTTTTGTGACTGACTTATTTTCATTCCCAAGTTCATCCAGTTATGAAGTGTTTTACCACTTCTTCATTATTATTTAAAGTTTCCTAGTATTCCATTGTGTGTGTATACCAATGTAGTAGTTAAGGTTGTATACCAACTTGGCTGGGCCTGGTTGAGTGACTGTGCAGCTGGAGGTAGACATTCCCTATGATGAGACTGGCAATCAACTCCATGGTGGAATCTACCAGGTGCAGCTGAGTAGCTGCTTTAGAAATGTGGTCTGCTTTCTGTCTATAAAGGAGAAACTTTAGGATTGGTGTCTAGTTTAATGGCATGCTTGAACCCTGCATGTAGCTGAGTCATTGCTCAGCAGCCTGCCATGTTGCCCTACTGATTTTGGGGCTTTTTATAGACTTGCATTAAGGGCCTGCCGTGTGGTTTGGTAATTCTGGGACTATGCCTTTTCACTTGTTGACCTTGGGTTTGTCAGCCTCAGCAGCTAGAAGCTGTCTGAGTGAAGAGATACCTCTAGCTTCAGTGGTTTGGGAGCAAGAGGCAGAGGTGAAGTCCAAGGTTGAGTGGTTTTCATCCAGCCCATAAAGCCTGGTGCCTGGAACTTGGACTTCTAACTTCCAGAATTGTAAGAGAATGGACTCCTCTTTCATAAAACTATCTCATTTGTGGTATATTCCTGCCAGAGCATCACTAGATAACCAAAACACCATAGTTTGGTCATCCATTCATCTGTTGATGGGCAATTAGGTTATTTCCATCTCTTTGCTCTTGTGAATAGTGCTGTAATGAACATGAGTGTGTGTATATCTATTTGTGAGCTGGCTCCCACTTCTTTAGAATATATACCTAGCAATGAGATTGCTGTATCAAATGGTATTTCTATTTCCAACTTTTTAAGGAAGTGCCATACCATTTTCCATAGTGGCTGAACCATTTTACAGGTCCACTAGCAGTGTACGAGAGTTCCAATCTCTCCACACCCTCACCCTCATGAATATTTGTTTTTTCCTGTCTTACTGACCTTTTCTATTATTGCTGGAGGTAGATGATATCTCATTGTTGTTTTGATTTGCATCTCTCTAATGACTAATGATCCTGAGAATTTTTCATGTGTTTGTTGGCCACCTGAGTATCTTCTTTGGTGGAGTGTCTCTTCATGTTTTTTGCGAAATTTTCAATTGGATTGTTTGTCTTCTTATTGTTGAGGTGTTGGAATTTTCTATAAACTTTAGAGATTAGTTCCTTGTTGGGTATGACATTGCCAAATATTTTTCTCCAATCTGTAAGTTCTCTTTTACTCTTTTGGAGAAGTGTTTTGATGTGCATAAGAAATTAATTTTGAGAAGTTCTCAATCATCTGTTTATCTTTTGCTTTTTTTCCATTTTTGCTTATGTTTGATCATCTATTTATGCCATAAATGAGGGCCCCTAAGTTTGCCCCTATTTTTTTTCTGTGTGTGATCTTTATAGTTTTATGTTTTACATTTTGGTCTTTTATCCATCTTGAGTTAATTTTTGTATATGGAGTAAGTTGTGAATCTTGTTTCATTTTTCTGCAAATGGAAATCCAATTTTGCCTATACTGTCTGTTAAAGAGACTGTTTTTTCCCATTTAATTGATTCCAGCCCATTGTCCATAGGTGGATAGATTTACTTCTGGGTTCTCAATTCTGTTCCATTGGCTTATGTGTCTTTTGTACCAATACTGGGCTGATTTGACTATCATGGCTATATCATAATTTTTGAGATTGAGAAGTGTGAGACCTCCTACTTTGTTCTTCTTCTTCAGTAGTGCTTTGCTTATGCAAGGTCTCTTTCCTTTTCATATAAAATTAGTGATTGGTTTTTCCAGCTTTTTAAAGAATGTTGATGGAATCTGGATCAGGACTGCATTATAGCTATAGATTGCTTGTGTAGTGTTGACATTTTCACAATGTTCAATCTTCTTATCTATGAGCATAGTATGTTCTTCCATTTATGTAGGTCTTTTTTAGTTTCTTGTGTTAGTATTTTATACTTTTCTTAGTATAGGTCTTGTGTCCCTGGTAGGATTTATTCCTAAGTATTTTATCTTTTTGGTAGCTATTTTAAATGGTACTGTTTTCCTGATTTCCTTTTCAGAGATCTCTGTTAATGTAGAGGAATCTGAATGATTTTTATATTTTGTTCTTGCACCCTGCCATTATACCGAATCTTTCAATTAGTTCCAGTAGTTCTTGTGCTGACTATCTGGGATTTTCTATGTATAGGATCATATTTTATGCAAATAGAGATAGTTGTACTTCTTCATTACTAATCTAGACACCATTTATTTCCATTTCTTGCCTTATTGCACTGAAAAGAACTTCCAATACAATTTTGAATAGGAGTGGTGATGGAGGGCATCCTTGTTTGGTTTCCATTTACAAGGGGAATGCTTTCAGTTTCTCTCCATGCTGGCTGTTGGTTTTGGTTTTGTGTACATGCCCTTAATTATGTTGAGGGATGTCTCTTCTATTACTATTTGGCTGAGATTTTTTTTTTTTTTTTAATCAGAATGGGTATGGAATTTTATCAAATGGTTTTTCTTCATCGATTGCTATGATCATGTGGTTCTTTTCTTTTGTTTTTAATCTAGTGGACTAGATGTGATTGTTTTTCTGATATTGCACTATCCTTGTATACTGACATGAATCCCACTTGGCCATGATGTATTATTTTTTTGATATAGTGTTGGATTATTTGCTAGGATTTTGTTGAAGATTTTTGCAACTATATTCATGAGGGATATTGGTATGTAATTTTCTTTTTGAGTGTTTCTTTGCCTGGCTTTCCTATCAGGTTGGTGTTTGCATCATAAAATGAATTCAGGAGCATTCCTTCCTTTTTTATGTTCTGGAATAGTTTGAGTAATAGAATGGGTGTCAGCTCTTCTCTAAATGAATGGTAGAATTCTCCAATGGAGCCATTTGAGCCAGGACTTTTTTGTTGTTGGGAGTTGTTTTTATGGCCTGCTCAATTTCTTCTTTTTTTTTTTTATGAGCCTTTTCAAATTCTCTACATCAGTCTGTTTTAGTTTAGGAAGGTTATCAGTTTCTAGACATTTGTCTCTTCTATGTTTTCAAATTTGTTAGAGTACAGTTGTTCATCCTATTACTATCCCTTTTTTTTCAGTTGGTTAAGTTACAGTACCACCCTTTTAATTCCTTATGTGTTATTTGCTTCTTCTCTATTTTTTTTCAATAAATTTTGTCTGTTGTTTGTCAATTTTTTTAATGTTTTCAAAGAACCACCTTCTGTTCTTGTTGATTTTTTTCTGTTTCATTTATTTCTACTCTAGTCTTTATTATTTCCTATTTTCTGGTGGCTCTGGGACTTTTTTTGCGGGGGAGGGTGTTACTCTTTTTCTAATTGCTATGGTTGTTAATTTAAAGTATTGATTTTGTCTCTTTCTTCTTTTTTGATATGTGCATTTATTGCTATAAATTGACCTCTGAGTCAATTGACCTCTGAGCTTTCACTGTGTCCCAATGGTTTTGGTAAGTTGCATAGAAATGTCTTAATTTCACATTTTATTTCTTCTTTTACCCAGTAGTTTTTGAGCAATGTATTGTTCACATTCTATGTATTTGATTTTTTATACTAATCTTGCTATTAGTGACTTCTAATTTGATAGCAGTGTGATCTGATACTGTGTAGTATTTAGATGTTTTTAAATTTATTGAAGCTGGCTTTGTGGCCTAGTATATGGTCAATTTTGGAGAATGATCCATGAGCACTGGAAAAAAAAAAATGCATTTTTGTTGTTTGGAAGGCTCTGTATATGTCTATGAGGTCAAGTTGCATGATTGTTTTGTTGAGATCTCTGATATCTCTGTTAATTTTTTTCTAGTTGTTCCTTTCCTTTCTCATCATTGTTATTGTTGTTATATGCTGTCGAGTCAACCCCAACTCATAGTGACTTCTCCTTGGGTTTCCGAGGCAGTATCACTATGGAAGGAGATTGCCCAACCTTCCTTCCAAGGAGTGGCTGATGGGTTTGAACTGCTAGCCTTCTGGTTAGCAGTCAAGTGCCTTAGGCACTATGCTACCAGAGCTCCTTCTTTTCTCATTGAGAGTGGTATATTGAAATCTCCTATTATTATTGTGGGGTTGTCTATTTATCTTTTCAGTTCTGTTAATGTTTGCTTTATATATTTCAGGAGTGTTTCACTGGATGCATGGATATTTATTATGGTTATGCTTTCTTGCTGGATTGACCCTTCTATCAATATATACCCCCCTTCCTTTTCTCTTATGCAGGTTATTGCCTTGAAGTTGATAATAATTTTGTCACTCCTGCTCTGTTGTGGTTGCCATTAGCTTGCTATATATTTTTTTTCCACCTTTGTGTGTGTGTGTGT
>NW_006921633.1:5841162-5850521 GCF_000298275.1 Orycteropus afer afer | reverse complement strand
TTTTTTTTTTTTTTTTTAATGGAGAGAGCAAGCTATAGTTTGGAAATGGTTCCTTAAATGGTGTCATAAGGAGGGAAATGAGCCTGGGATTGGGAAGGGCTCAGAGTGTCTCGCTAAAGAGTTTGGAGTTTATTCTGTAGACAATAAAAATTATTTAAAGCAGGGGATTATCATTGCCAGATATGAGTATCAGATATAAATAGGGCAGAAATAATGAAAAAAACATAGGAACAGCAACATGGGGACCGCTGTAGAGTCAAAGGTGACAAACCTGCTAAGTGTGTGTATTAGTTTCCCAGGGCTGCCACAATAAAATCCAACAAATTATGTGGTTTATGAAAGCAGAAATTTAATGTCTCAGTTTTAGAAGCTGAAAGTCTCAATTCAGGGCGTCAGCATGTCATCATCTCTGTGTCCACTCCAGGGGAAGACTCTTCAGTCTCTTCCAGCTTCTGGTAGACCCCAGCATTTCTTGGATTTCCTTGTGGATGCATATTTACAAAGCTATCTTCCTCTTCTGTGCCTCTTTTTGTCTGTTGTCTTCTTTAATAAGGACACCACTCAGATTGGATTAAGACTCATCCTGTTTCAGTGTGACCTCATCTTAACTGATAGCATTTTCAAAGATCTCATTTCTCAAAAATGACCACTGAATAGGTAAAAGGAGTTAGAACTTTGACTTTTCTTTTCTGGGGGTACAATTCAGTCCATAAAAGAAAGGATAATGCAGTTGAAAACTGAGGTAATGATGGGTAGAACCAGAGAAGGATGTTTTTGTAATTTGGAAATTGAGTAATTTGAGAGTCATCAATCAAAGCACTGAATACAGAAAAAGGAGGAGCAGATTTGGAGAAAATTAGTTTGATTTTATGTTGTGAAATTTGAGGTGCTTGGAAACCAGCCAGGTAAGAGAAGTCTGGTAGGCAGTAGTAAGCATGAGAGAGGGGCAGGAACTATAGATTCGTGCAGTAGAAAGCTCCTGTGCTACAGGTATGGGTATGATGCAAGCTGAATGCCTTGGAAACAACATCCTGGTGCTACTTTGCCCTGTTTAGGTTGTACCTGAGTTGAATATTGAGCTTCGCATATCACGTTTTAGAAGGGACATTGGCAAATCCCCAGTAAGCAGTCTTGTGATGAAGGATCTAGGTTCTTCCTTACCTAGGATGTTCTTAGTCTGGAAAATAAGTACAAAGAGGAAATCAAAGCTGTCTTCAAATATTGTTGGGGGAGGCCCTGTTTCCTGTTGGCTTTGTTGTTGTTATGTGCCGTCGAGTCGGCCCCGACTCATAGTGACCCCTCCTTGGGTTTCCGAGGCAGTATCACTACGGAAGTAGGATTGCCCAACCTTCCTTCCGAGGAGTAGCTGGTGGGTTTGGACCGCCAGCCGTCTGGTTAGCAGGCAAGTGTCTTAGCCACTATGCTACCAGTTGGCTTTAGGAGAAAGAAATCCAGCAAGAAATAATTCAGATTAAATTCAGTGGTACTTTCTTATAGGAGCTCTGGTGGCATAGTGCCTAACGCATCTGACTGCTAACCAGAAGCCTGGTGGTTCAAACCCACCAGCCACTCCTTGGTAGAGACACTGTCTTGAAAACCCAAGGAGGGGTCTCTATGAGTCAGAACTGACTCCACGGCAGTGAGGTTTTTTTTTTTTTTTTTCCTCCCTCATTAGAAGGATGCACAAGGATAATGCCTCCTAAGAAACAATCATGAACTGGCCAGCTGCTTTAACCCTAATAGCTATGAGTTATCTCTTATGACTTGTATCTTTGAAGTAGGACAGAAGTGAAATTAACTTGGGTGTGGGGAAGACAGCTACCACAAGAGGGCAGCCATTCCTTGCAATGTCAGCGATCCAAATGGCATTACAGCTGAGGGTTTTGAAATGGACTCCATGGAAACTGGGAAATATGCACTGTGGTCCCTAATCACCGGTACAATGTGGGCAGCTTTGTGTGTCAAGGTCTTCAGGTTCCCAGGCAGGCAGGTTATTCAATCTGTTTACCTGGCAATCAATTAGCAATTTCTCTGTGTATAAAAGATTACTTTTTTTTAAAAAAATGTCCTTTCTCTTAATAAGGCAGACCTTCCACTCTTTCAAGAGCAGGGTGTCCTTGATTGGTGAGATTTGAGTAGTCGAGTCATTTGTGTCTTAAAAAGGCCATTCTCAGCCGTAGACAACTTACGAGTTCAAGAAAGCATTAAACAGTAAAAGCAGAGCCTGTAAGATTGATGCAGTACAGATACGTTTGAGATATCGTTGGATTATAGTAAGAGCTACTCTTTCTGAAGTGTGAAAGATAATAATAGGGCTTTTCTTTTTCAATCACCTTACAACAATGATGCAAGCAGTATCTTGTTATTTCACTGAAGAGATGAAGAAATCAAACCTCAGAGAGAATGCCTGCCGTGTCCAAGGTTTCACGATTGGAAGATTTAAACTCAGGACTGAGATTTAAATCCAGACTTGTTTTGTTCTGCAGCCCTGGTTTTTCTGCTTCAAGCCCACAATCTCTCTATTTTTCATACCAAACTCTCTAAAAAACAGCAGGAGAATGTGTGAAGAAAACATCCAAGGAGGTATTTGTGTTGTCCTGATGCCCTGATGCTTTGACCCCAGAGCAATGAAAACATCCTCTGAAGGGAAACAAATGCAACTCTCTGATCTTTTAATACGAAGAATTTGTGACAGGACTGATACTGAGGTGCTGCCATTCTTCATCTGTGTACTACTAAGTAATCTATTTTCTCAGCTATTTTGCATATGATTTTTAATAAACTTAGTCATCTGAATGGTGCAAACAGTTAAGCACTTGACTATTAGCTGAAAAATTGTGGCATAGCGGTTAAAGCATTCAGCCAAAAGTTCAGCAGTTCAAACCCACCAGTTGCTCAGCTGGAGAGAGAAGAGGAAGTCTGCTTCTGGAAAGATTTACAGCCTTGGCAACCCTATGGGACAGTTGTATTCTGTCCTAAAGTGTTGCTGTCAGTTTGAGTCGACTCAATGGCCATGGGTTTAGAGGTGCCTCCAAAGAGAGGCCTGATGATCTGCAGCTGAAATTTAACAGCCTTGAAAACCCTATGGGGCTATTCTACTCTGTGAATCTGGAGTTGCCAAGTCAGAATCCACTCAATTGCAACTAACAACAGTCATCTCCAATAAAGGGAGGAAGATTTCTGGAAGTCAGCATGAAAGTTTCCTGTTGTTAATTGCTGAGGAGTTAATTCTGACTCATGGCAACCCCACACGTACAGAGTAAAACTGCTCTGTATGGTTTTCAAACTGTGATCTTTCAGAAGCAGTTCACCAAGCCTGCCTTCCAGGGAAGCTCTAGTGGCTCAGAGATTAGGAGCATGGCAGTTAAATGTAAGGTCTGTGGTCCGAACTCACCAGATGCTCTGTGAGAGAAAGATGTGGCAGTCTGCTTCTGTAAAGATTACTGGCAAAAAAATTCTAGGGGGTAGTTCTACTCAGTCCTATAAAGTTGCTGTGAATTGAAATAGACTTGACAGCAATGGGTTTGGTTTTTTGGTTTTCCATTTCTGGGTAGTTTTGAACCACCATCCTTTCAGCTAGTAATCCAGTACTTAACTGTTTACACCACCAGGGAATTTCAAAGAGTAAATGTAGTCATCTTGCTTGGGGTCATCTGACATATTCCTTTATGTGCTCTATAGGGCTTTTTGTGGGGCTTCATCTCCACCAGTCCTGGACTCTGAACGCTGAATCTCATTTAAACCAATGAAAAACAAACCTATGGCCATTGCAACCTTATAGGACAGAGTAGAACTGCCCCATAGGGTTTCCAAGGCTGCAAGATTGTCATGGAAGCAGACTGCCTCCTCTTTCCCCCACTGAGTGGCTGGTGGGTTTGAACTGCTGACTTTTGGGTTAGCAGCCAAATGCCTTAACCATTGAGCTACCATAGCTACTTAAGTCTCATACATTTCTATAATATTGCATTTTCTAGATCATTGCTACCCTTTTTTTCACTAAAATAAACACTAGAACTTGCCATTCCTGAGTCCAGTGAAACAAGCTCCTAGCAGAGAATGTTAGAAATCTGTTGTTGTTGTTAGGTGCTGTTGAGTAAATTTCAACTCATAGTTACTTTGTGTGTCAGAGTGGAACTGCCCCATAAGGTTTTTCAGGCTATAATCTTTACAAGTACATAATACCAGGTCTTTTGGAAAGCCTCTTGGTGTGTTCAAATCATGAACCTTCCGGTTAGCATCCAAGTGCTTAATCTTTTGGACCAAATGCACAAGAAGTGCATCCTCAGTCTACAGATAAGGAACCTAAGAGCAATTCGTCCAAGGTTCTCACTCTGTAGTGGCAGATAGATCTCCACACTAAGTCTCTTAGTTCTACATCTTATATTTTCACTTCTTGTCTTTTCTCAGAGATCACTTTTATTGTTTCACGGTTGCTTACAGAAGCTGAGGTCTGCAAGCTGAGAGAAATGAGAACATTGTAGGGTCTGGGGTAAGCTCAGGCTTCTGTAACATTTATGGGCGGGGGGGGGCAGGTCAATGTCTTTCTGGAGGCACAGTGGCTGGGTTGCTAGGTATGGGCATGTGGTAGATTCTGGGTGCCCAGCCTGCATACTCCTGGGCTTGCAGATCAGACAGCTGGGCTCTGGACTGGGAAGGTGATGCCTCAATTCACTAAGCCTGTGCTTCTTCTGAAGTCTCAAGAGCTCATTTCCTTTTTATTTTTCATTTCATTTAATCTGGAAATTAAACAACATACTTTCCCTGTATATGATTGTTAATTAAACTAGTCATTTCCAGTGAGAAGTAGAAGGAGATGTCTGGAAGTCAGCATGAAAGAGCACCTTATCGAGGAGAAAATAGACTAAATCTTCCTCTCAGTTCAGCAGAGAAGAAAAAATGTAGTAGAAGCCATCCTGTTACCTTAAAGTAGCTGTAAGGCCAGTGCCCTGTTGTCTCACCACACTAGAAAATTCTAAAGGGAAAAAGAGAGTATGCGTACCCTTCCACAACTTAAGAGGATGGGTTGCTGAAGAGTCCATAGGTGAAGTTGGAGCTCTTGATTTTCCAATCACCAAAACTACTCTTCAGTGATTAGAATAATGATCCCAATAGTTATGGGTACTTTTCATAGTTAAACAGAGCTGAAAAACATATCTTTTCCCCAATATTGTAGTAAGGTTAAAGGCATGATGTTTTCAATTGAAAACAACCATTTTAAAAAATAACAAGGAAGTAACTGTGTTTTAAGTGTCTTCCTTTCCCAGCCTGTCAGGCACCCCTGCTTGGTGCTGTTTTGGTACATCGAGCACAACAGCATATGCAGCACTGCACTTAGTATAAATGTTTTGGAAGCTGGCGTTGCTAAGCTATGGCTAATTTCAAATGCAAAAATATCCTTCTCCTACAAAATATGCTTGTTTTGACCTTCATGCTACCTTCAGTTTGTGTAGTTCTTAAGTGGAATGTGTTTAGTTTATGCAAAACTGGAGGGAAGGGAAAATGGAACAAACGTCCAAAACATGTTGATACTTCTCCTCTCAGAGACTTCAAACAATCACACAAGCAGTCTCATGAGAGAGACTGGCCAAGGTCATCAAATCTTAGGGACACTAGATTTTTTGAGGTGATAATATATTTTGGTAATATATTAATTATAATTTTCTTCACAGATCATGAATTTTTGGAAAGAAGGAAGTCATATAATCTTTATTTAAATTCTATGTACAAAGCTATAATTTATTTGTGCTTTTATTACTTTTGCATAATTTTATTCATTGGGTCATATGTCATAAATATGTACTGAGTATCTTCTCTATCTTGAGCATAGTTATAGCCAACAGATTCTTATTGATCAAATTTCTACTTTGAGTCTCAAACCAGAAAAGTATTGTAGGTTGATTGTTCACAGTTAGAAAAGATTTTGATATTTATCTTTGATCCTCTCTTAGATTCATCATGTCAGGGTCCTATAACTTCTGAAAAAATTACCAGTAACCTTAACACAATTTATTATCTTATAGCTTTGGAAATCAGAAGTCTTAATATCAAGGAATCCACAGAGCTGTGTTTCTTCAGGAAACCCATTAACTTGTCTTTCCAGCTTCTAGAAACCAATGCATTCTTTAGCTTGTGGTCCCTTTCTCCAGTCAGCAATGTATAATTTCTTAAAATTTCTGTCTCTCTCTCTTCTGCTTCTATTATCATATTTTCTTCTCAAATTCTGATTCTCCCACCTCTCTCTTATAAGAATCCTTGTTCTCTTAAGAACTTAGTTCATATAAGAACTCAGGGCTCCCACAGAGAATCCAGGATTATCTGCCCATATCAAGATTCATCACATTTGCAAATCCCTTTTGCCATGCCAGGTAGCATATTCATATGTTCTGGGAATTAGGATATGGACTTTCTTTGGGGACATTATTCTACCTTCATTGTTTGAGACTCTCATATCCTTCATTTCTTTGCTTAAACTCTTTTGTGCATGCCTGAAGAAAAGTTTTTTTTTTTTTTTTTTTAATGAAATGAAAAGGATAATATGTTGTAGATCTGTGAATAGAATTCACCCCTAAATCTCTGTATGCCAGGAAAATTCTTTTAGGTGTCCAAATACTCTTAGAGCAGCAACCCAACAATTTCAGTTTCTCCAGCTAAAGCTGGGGCTCGAGGTAGGTGGGTGCATAGCTTGGGAGCTTCTTTTCATTTTGGGGAGGCTCGATTTTCAGGCTAGGGCCCAAGGTAGATGGGTGTGGGGCTCAAGGTTGCTTTTCAGTTGGAGGTGGGTCTATTTTAAGGCCAAGGCTTGAGGTAGGTGGGCATGGGGCTTGGAAGCTGCTTTTTGCTTCGGGGTGGCTCAATTTTAAGACTGGGACCTGAGGTTGGCGGGCACAGAGGGATTAGGAACAACTAAGGGAGACAAGCCCCCTCGAGCCAGGAAAGGAAGGGACCAGGAGCAGCCTCGGTCATCTCAGGAGCAGCAGGATATCCAGATTAAAATGGGTGGAGGCAAGGCTAGGCCCCAGGCCCCCTAGAGCCAGGAAAGAGAGGGAGCAGGAAGGCCAGGGACCTCAGGAGCAGCAAGATATCCAGGTGAAGGGGCGGGAGGCAAGGCAGGCCCCAACCCCTTAAAGTCCAGAAAAGGAGGGAGCAGGAGCAGCTGGGGACCCCAGAGTGGCAGGTTCCAGGTAGAAATAAGGTAAGAGTAGGATGCATAGGTTTCCAACAGCCAAGGGAGACAAACTTGTCTGTCAGTTTGGCATCCTGTGAGGCTTGTACATTGCTGTGAGGTTTGAGGCTATGCCACTGGTGTTTCACATGCCAACAGAGTTGCACGTGGTGCACAGGTTTCAATGCACCTTACAGACTAAGACAGACTAGGAGGAAGGAGGAGGCCATACACTTCTCAAAGATTGGCCAGGGAAAATCTTATGAATAGCAGAGAAACACTGTCTAATACATTACTGGGCAACTTTATGAATAGCCTAGAAACATTGTCCAACACAGTGTAGGAAGACTTGCTCCTTGGATTGGAAGGCATTCAAAATAGGACTGGGAAAGAGCTGCCTCATTAGAGTAGAATCAACCTTAATGATATGGATAAAGTAAGTCTTTCAGGACCTCCATTTGCTGACGTGGCACGACCCAAATTGAGAAACAGCTGCAAACATCCATTAATAATTGGAACATGGAATGTTTGAAGTATGAATCTGGGAAAATTGAAGTTGTCAAAAATGAAATGGAACACATAAACATTGATATCCTGGGCATTAGTGAGCTGAAATAGATTGTTTTTGCCCATTTTGAATCAGACAGCCATATGATCTACTAGGCAGGGAATGACAAATTGAAGATGAATGAAATGGTCTGGTTTTGGCCATTTTTGAATCAGACAACCATATGATCTACTATGTTGGGAATAACAGTTTAAAGAGGAATGGCGTGGCATTCATCACCACAAAGGATGTTTCAAGATCTGTCCTGAAGTACAATGCTGTCAGTGATAGGATAATATTCATATGCCTAAAAGGAAAACCAGTTAATACGACGGCTATTCAAATTTATGCACCAACCACCGAAGCCAAAGATGAGGAAATTGAAGATTTTTATCAATTTCTGCAGTGTGAAATTGACCGAACATGCAATCAAGATGTGTTGCTTATCACTGGTGCTTGGATTGCAAAAGTTGGAAACAAAGAAGAATTCCCTGTAATTGGAAAATTTGGCCTTGGTACAGAAATAACACTAGAGATTGCATGATAGAATTTCACAAGACCAATGTCTTATTCATTGCAAATACCGTTTTTCAACAACACAAATGTAGGCTATACTTGTGGACTTCACCACACAGAGTACACAGGAATCAGATAGACTACATCTGTGGCAAGAGGAGATGAAAAAGCTCAATATCTTCAGCCAAAACCAGGCCAGGAGCTGATTGTAGAACAGGCCGTCAACTGCTCATATGCAAGTTCAACTTGAAGTTGAAGAAAATTAAGACAAGTCCACAAGAGCCAACATAAGATCTTTAATATATTCCGCCTGAATTTAGAGACCATGTAAAGAATAGATTTAATGCATTGAACACCAATGACTGAAAACCAGAAGAATTATGGGATGACATCAAGAACATCATCCATGAAGAAAGCAAGATGTCATTAAAAATACAAGAAAGAAAAAAAAAAAAAGACCAAAATGGTTGTCAGAAGATACACTGAAACTTGCCCTTGAGTGAAGAGTAGCCAAAGCAAATGGAAGAAATGACAAGATAAAAGAGCTGAACCGAAGATTTCAATGGGCAGCTTGAACAGACAAAGCCAATTACTGTAATAAAATGTGCAAAGAACTGGAGTTAGAAAACCAAAAGGGAAGAACACACTCAGCATTTCTCAAGCTGAAAGAACTGAGGAAAAACTTTAAGCCTCGAGTTGCAATACTGAAAGATTCTATGAGCAAAATATTGAATGATGCAGGAAACTTGAAAAGAAGATGGAAGGAATTCACAGAGTCATTGTACCAAAAAGAACTGGTCGATCATCATCCATTCAGGAGGTGGCACATGTTCAAGAACCAATGGTATTGAGGGAAGAGGTCGAAGCTTCACTGAGGGAATTGGCAAGGAACAAGGTTCCAGGAATTGATAGAATACCCATTGAGATGTTTCAATGTATGGATGCCCCACCAGAGGCACTCACTCAATTATCCCAATAAATTTGGAAGATAGCTACCTGGCCAACTGACTGGAAAAGATCCATAGTTGTACCCATTCCAAAGAAAGGTGATCCTACAGAATGTGGAAATTATCGAACAATATCATAACATTGCATGCAAGTAAAATCTTACTGAAGATAATTCAAAAATGGTTG
>NW_006921633.1:5839337-5840211 GCF_000298275.1 Orycteropus afer afer | reverse complement strand
AAGGATGTCATGCTTGGTAAGGTGGAGGGTCGACGAAAGAAGGGAATGCCCTCAATGAGGTGGATTGAAGTGGTGGCGATGGGCTCAAGTGTAGCAAGAATCACGGAGCTGGCTCAGGCCTGGGCAGTGTTTTGTTTTGCTGTGCATAGGGTCTCTTTGAGTTGGAAATGATTCGATGGCACTTAACAACAACAACAACAAAGGGAGACAAACTGATCTGTCAGTTTGTCATTTTATGGTGCCTTACATACTGCTGTGAGGCTGGAGGCTATGCTACCTGTATTGCAAAATGCCAGGAGGGTTACCCATGGTGGACAGGTTTCAGCAGAGCTTCCTGACTAAGACAGACTCAGAAGAAGGAAGAGGCCATCCACTTCTCAAACAATTGGCCAGTGAAAACCTTCTGAATACCAGTGAAACACTATCTGATATATTACTGGAAAACTTTATGAGTAACCCTGAAACATTGTCTGATGTAGTGCCAGAAGATGAGCTCATCAGGTTGGAAGGCACTCAAAATTCACCTGGGGAAGGGCTGACTCTTCTGAGTAGAGAGAACCTTAATGATATGGATAGAGTAAAGTTTTTGGGACCTCCATTGGCTGATTTGGCCCAATTCCAAATGAATAGAAACATGCAAACATCCATTAATAATCAGAACATGGAATGTATGAAGTATGAATCTATGAAAATTGGAAGTTGTTAAAAATGAAATGGATCACATAAAGATTGATATCCTAGGCATTGTTGTTGTTATGTGCCGTCGAGTCAAACCTGGCTCATCGCGACCCCTCCTTGGGTTTCCGAGGCAGTATCACTACGGAAGTATGATAGCCCAACCTTCCTTCCGAGGAGTGGCTGGTGGGTTTGAACC
>NW_006921633.1:5836161-5837411 GCF_000298275.1 Orycteropus afer afer | reverse complement strand
GCCCAATAAACAGCTTCACAATAAATAGAGAAAAGATTGAAATTGTCAAGGACTTTATATTATTTGGTTCTACAATCAACACCAATGGAAGCAGCAGTCAAGACATCAGATAATGTATTGCATTGGGCAAATCTGCTGCAAAAGACCTCTTTCAAGTGATAAAGAACAAACTGTCTCCTTGAAGTCTAAGGTGTGCTTAGCCCAAGCTATGGTATTTTCAATCACCTCTTATGCATTTGCGAGCTGGACAATAAATAAGGAAGACTGAAGAAGAGTTGATGGTTGAGAGTTGTGGTATTGGAGGAGAATGCTAAGAGTACCATGGTCTGCTAAAAGGACTAACTAATCTGTCCTGGGGGAAGTGCCCCAGAATTCTCTTTGGAAGTGAGAATGCTCAAATTTCATCTCACCTACTTTGGTCATGTTTTCAGAAGGAACCATTCCCTGGAGAAGGATGTCATGCTTGGTAAAGTAGAGGGTCAACAAAGATGGAGAAGTCCCTCAATGAGATGGATTTACACAGCAGCTACAATGATGGTCTCAGGTATAGCAAGGATCGTGGGGCTGGCACAGGACCAGGCATTGTTTTGTTCTGCTGAGCATAGGTCTCTATGAGTCAGAGATGACTCTATGGCATCTAACAACAAGCTAAAGGTAAAGGCTCTCTGAGGTACTCTGGGCAATATTTTTGTTGTTGTTCAGTACAATTAGAAATGCATTTCTGTTATTGCGTATTGCTATTTTTAGGTGCCATCAACTCAGTTTCGACTCATAGTTACCTGTTGTACGACAGAATGAAACACTATCCAGTACTGAGCCACCCTCACAATTGTTGCTATGCATGATCCGTTGTTGTAGCCACTGTGTTAGTTAATCTCATTGAAGTCTCATTTTTTTCTATTTATTTTACCAAGATGATATCCTTCTCCAAGAAATGACACCTCCTAATAATATGTCCAAAGTACAAGAGATGAAGTCGTGCCATCCTTGTATCTGAGGCACATTCTGGCTGTACTTCCTCAGACTTATTTGTTCTTGTAGCAGTCTATGGTCTATTCTGTATTGTTCACCAACACAACAACTCAAATGTGTCAATTCTTCTTCACTTTTCCTTATTCATTGTCAAGCTCCAACATGCATATGAGGGTGCTGAAAATACCATGGCTTGTGTCAGGCATGCTTTAGTCTTCACAGTTATATCTTTGCTCTTTAACACTTTAAAGAGGTCTTTTGCAGCAGATTTGCCTAAT
>NW_006921633.1:5823721-5835226 GCF_000298275.1 Orycteropus afer afer | reverse complement strand
GACGGCACATAACAACAACAACAACAACAAGCATAGTTTAATTTGTATGTGATTTTAATGACACTGTTTGATAATTTCCTCATTTTGTTGGATCATTTTTCCTTGGTATGGGCACAAATATTGATCTCTTCCAAGCAACTCGCTCTTTCAAGTTCTTGGCATAAACAAGTGAGCATCTCCAGTACTGCATCTGTTTGTTGAATCATCTCAGTGGGTATTCTGGCAATTCCTGGAGTCTTGTTTTTCAGCAATTACTTCAATACAGGTTGGACTTCCTCCTTAAATACCATCAGTTCTTGATCATATACTACCTCCTGAAATAGTTGAGTGTTGACCAATTCTTTTGGTAAAGTGACTCTGTGTATTAATTCATCTTCTTTTGATGCTTCCTGCATCATTCACTGTTTTGTCCAGAGAATCCTTCAATATTGCAAATTGAGGGTTTTTTTTTTTTCTTTTTTTCCCCAGCTTGAGAAATGCAAGCATCTCCTTCTACTTTGATTTTCCAACTCCAGGTCTTTGTACACTTCATCATAATATTTTCTTTGTCTTCTTAACCCTCTTTCCAAAATCTTCTGTTCAGCACTTTTACTTCAACATTTCTTCTATTCACTTTAGCTATTTCATTCAAGAGCTTGTTTCAGAGTCTCTTCTAACATCCACTTTAGTCTTCTCTTCCATTCTTCTATTTTTAATGACCTTTTGCTTTCTTCATGTATGATGTACTTAATGTCATCCCACAATTCATCTGGTCTTTGGTCATTAGTGTTCAATGTGTCAAATATATTCTTTAGATAGTCTCTAAATTCAGGTGGGGTATACCCAAGTTTGTATTTTGACTCTCGTGGACTTCTTTTAATTTTTTCAGCTTTGACTTAAACTTATATAAGAACAATTGATGCCCTGTGCTACAGTTGGTCCTTGGTCTTGTTCCAACTGATGATATTGAGCTTCCCCATCATCTCTTTCCATAAATGTACTTGATTTGATGACTATGTATTCCGTTTAGTGAGATCCTCTTCAGTATAGTTGCCATTTATGTTGTTGATAAAAGGTATTTGCAATGAATGAATTGTTAGTCTTACAAAGTTCTTTCACATGGTCTCTGGTATTGTTTCTACTATTAAGGTCATATTTTCCAACTACTGATGCTTCGTCTTTGTTTCCAGCTTTTGCTTTCCAATCACATAATTATCAGTTCATCTTGATTACATATGTAAATTTGAATAATAGTGGTATTAACTGGTCTTCCTTGTAGGCTTATAGATATTAACCTATCACTGACAGCATTATACTTCAGGATAGATCTTGAAACATTCTTTTTGATGATGAATGTAACACCATTCCTCTTTAATTTGTCATTCCTGCCATAGTAGCCATATGATTGTCTCATTCAAAATGGCCAATACCAGTCCATTTCAACTAACTAATGCCTAGGATATCTATCTTTTTGTGTTCTATTTCATTTTTGACAATTTCCAATTTTTCTAGATTCACACTTCATATACTCCACATTCCAATTATTAATGGATGCTTACAGGTATTTATTTAAATTTTGAATAGTGCCTAAGGCATTTGACTGCTAACCAGAAAGTTGACAGTTCAAATCCACCATTCTGTGGAAGGAAGACTAGGCAATCTGCCTCCGTAAAGATTTCCCACCTTGGAAACCCAAAGGGGTCATTATGAGTTGGAATCAACTTGATGGCAGTGAGTTTGGTTTTTGGCTTCCAACCTAAAGGACTCATTTTCCACCACTCTATCTGACAGTGTTTTTATGTTCTTCATAAGGTTTTTAATGGCTAATTATTATTTTATTTTTTTCAGAAGTGGACTATTTTTTCCTTCTTCCTAGTCTTTCTTAGTCTGGAATCTCTGCTGAAACCTGTCTACCATGGGTTATCCTGCTGGTATTTGAAATACTGGTGGCATAGCTTCCAGTATCACAGCAACATGCAAGCCACCACAGAACAAGAAACTGACAGAGGAGTGGTGGTCTGCTGTTGCATATATACATATTAAAATACAAAATCAACTCAATATTTTCAATCTTAAGAAGTTTTTCCCAATAGTAAATAATTACTCATGTTCAGTGTGAAAGCCATGGGTATGTGTCTTTTCTATTTCCATATTGAACACAAATTCATTTTACAAATGAATTCTTTTATTCATTCTCTCCATTGAGTTTTATGAGTGAGTAGACTGGAGCTTGGCAATATTAATCTAATCTTGGGAAAGGGTCAGATGGGCTTGCAGTTGCCAGAAAGGTTGGTTGGAGGAAGAGACCTCCATTAGCCCATTCCTTGTTTTCTATTGTGATGCAAAGGCCAGATGGTCACATTTTTGAAATCAGGTACTTTGAAATTCTGCTTTCATTGGTCCCACAAAGTACATGCTTTCTGGTATTGCTTTCTTTAATCTAATCTTGAGAAAGGATCAGATGGGCTTGCAGTTGCCAGAAAGGTTGGTTGGAGCAAGAGACCTCCATTAGCCCATTCCTTGTTTTCTATTGTGATGCAAAGGCCAGATGGTCACATTTTTGAAATCAGGTACTTTGAAATTCTGCTTTCATTGGTCCCACAAAGTACATGCTTTCTGGTATTGCTTTCTCTTGAGTTACCCTAATGAAGAGGAAGAAAGAAGGAAGTGATGTCCAGTTCTGAGTGGAAAAGAAGACTGGGTTAGAAGGCATGGCTGAAGGACTCAGGTTCATGATTCCTAGACTTCCACACACCATACCAATTTCCTCTGAAGATGGAGGCACTGTAGTATGGACAGCTGAAGTTGACTTTTGCTCTCTGCTAAAGGTGTTTTCTCCAAAGTTTTAAATGAGTTATGGACTAGTGAGAAGAACCCATATACATATGCCTCGACATTTACATACATACATAGATACTAGAAGGAATCCTGGTGGTGCAGTGATTAAAGGGCTCAACCACTAACCAAAAGGTCAGCACTTTGAACCACCAACTTCTCCATGGGAGAAATATGTGACAGTCTTCTGTAAAGGTTTATAATCTTGGAAACCTTGTAAGAGCAGTTCCACCCTGTACTATAAGGTTGATGAGTCAGAATCAATCTGATGGAAATTTTTTTTTTGAGTGGTTTTGGTATATAGATTCAGAAGTTTGCATTAAGTTCATAATTTAATTTGCTAAGGACATAATATCTTCTTATGAATGAAATAGCCATGAGGGACAGTGGAATGCAGTGAAGCAGACACTGGGTCCCAGAGTCCTTGCTAGCTGTTTACCATTATCATTTCTTGTGTGTACGAAGGGATCCCTTGTGATGAAGAAAATTCAGTTCTTGGTAGGGCATAGCCCTTAAATAACCAGGTTGATAAATTCAAGAAGAATTTACCTTATATCTCACAGAAGATTTGTAGACATCAAGATCTCCAGACTCTTGATTAAAATTCAGTGTCAAGACAGAATAAACAAATATTTATAATTGTGTCCCAGAATTATAACTTAGTTTTCTCTCTGATATGTCACTGCAGTCCACATCTGTGGTGGTTAAGTTTGTGTGTCAACTTGACTGGGCCTCGTTGAGTGGCTGGGCAGCTGAATGTAGTTATTCCCCATGGTGAGATTGGTAATTAACTCCATGGTGAAATCTACTGAAGCAGCTGAGTAGCTGCTTTGGGTATGTGGTCTGCTTCCTGTATATAAGAAATAACTTTGGGAATGGTCTCTAGCTTATGGCATGCTTGGACCCTGAATGTAGCCCTGTCATTATTCACCAGCCTGCCATGCTCTGCCACTCTTGGGACTTTCAATGGACTTGAAACAATGGCCTGCCATGTTGTTTGGTAACACCAGGACTGTGCTTTTTTACTTGTCAACCTTGGGCTTGTCAGCCTCAGTAGCTAGAAGTTGAGTGAAGAAAGGCCTCCAGCTTCAGTGGACTGGGAGCAGGAGGCAGAGCTGAAGCCCAAAGTTGAGAGGCTTTCACCCAGTCCCTAGAGCCTGCCACTTTGAACTCGGACTTAAATCCTCACCCTCCAAACAGTAAGAGAATAAATACCTGTTTCTTCAAGCCATCCCATTTGTGGTATATTCTTGTCAGAGTGGCACTAAGTAACCAAAACAACATCCTCACTCTGATTTAAGATCCAAATATCTTTATAGATTTGACTCAGAGTTTGAGCCAAAGACCACTGTCTCAACTCCGTTTCCCCGTAACCCAACCCTAAATCTTGGGGGCTAGTTATACATTCAGCCACTATTAATTATGTTTTCTGTAGTTAGGCACCAACACACTGGCTCCCACTGGTTGTTGTTGTTGTTATGTGCCGCCGAATCAGACCCGACTCATAGCGACCCCTCCTTGGGTTTCCGAGGCAGTATCACTATGGAAGTAGATTGCCCCATCTTCCTTCTGAGGAGTGGCTGGTGGGTTTGAACCACCAGTCTTCTGGTTAGCAATCAATTGCCCACTGGTAGATGTTCTTTATTTTGCAACACACTTTGCTAGTTATATTTGGACAACATAGTAGATGTATGATCTTGCTAGTGATCATTATTTTTATTTTTATTGACAATTATTATTATTATTATTATTAATTCTCCAATTATCATAGTTTAAATAATAAAACCTCTCAAGCCAATTTCTTTAGTGTCCCCCCCCCCATTTATCTTTGAAAAGAATCATTTGCCAAATAAACCAAAAAGACCACACTCACTGCCATTGAGTCAGATCCGACTCATAGTGACGCTTCCTTGGGTTTCTGAGGTGGTATCACTACAGAGGTAGATTGCCAAACCTTCGTTCTGAGGAGTGGCTGGTGAGTGTAAACCACCTGCCTTCTTGTTAGCAATCAAATGACTTAGACAGCTATTTTAGGATGAAAGTGAAATTCTCCTGCCCCAATTGTGTACTCAGCAATCTCTAAAGTGCCAATTTTCATTATTTTAACGAGAAGTTTTAAAGATCAACTCTGTGTACTAGTTTCACTGGACCATGGGGAGTAGCATAGGGTGACAGCGGAAAAGGGGCTGCTGAAATCAGGGCTGTAAAAGCAAGAGTCCCTCTAATCAACAAATGGTCACTGTTTACATTTTCTTCTCTCAACCAAGTTTATTTTTACCTTTTTCAGCCATGACCTGCTTACTCATAAAAAATTTCCCCTTAAACACTGACAATAACATATTACCTATTGGTGGACCAAATTGTGTGTTTAAAGTACAGATATACCAACAAATTTAGGACTTTTGCCATTGGTTCAAATATCTTGAAATTGGCTCAAAAGCATATAGGTCAAAATAAGCCAAACATCAACTTTACTTGGACACAAATCTATGAAGAAAGAAAACAATAAGAGATTCTTATTTCCTCCTGGGGCAACACTCTCATGCCCCAAAATAAATAATCATAATACCCAAAAAATAGGATCCATACAAAGCTATATATAATTATTCAAAGATAATAATAAAAGCTGGAAGGTTGGGCAATCCTACTTCCGTAGTGATACTGCTTCGGAAACCCAAGGAGGGGTCGCTATGAGTCGGGGTCGTCTCGACGGCAAATAACAACAACAAAAAAAAACTATAAACAAAAGCTATAATGTTTTGTAATACTGTCTAAATTTATTTTTATATTCTATTTTTATGTACACCAATTTTATTATTTACACATTATAATAATTTGTGTAATGTTGCTTCCTACTTTAAAAAAAAAGTGTTTTTTTTTTTTTTTTGAGTTATGGATACCATAATATACAACCAAACTAATAACAAAAGAATCAGACATTTTAAAGACTACAAACAAAAATTTTATGTGAAAAAACTTCTGAAGGCATATTTGTGTGGACACATGCATATACACACATTCTCACACACATGCATGTGCAATTGTACATCAGCATATTTGGATTGCAACATATTTCAAATATATTTTTATGCTTACACTATTCTTACATATTTATTGATTTAGGAAGTGTTCTATTTGAGTCCTAAAAATTCCCCTAACATAGGGTGTAGTTTCACCAAATGAAATGGCCACCATATCTTGGATTTCACAAATTATAAAGATAATAAAACAAACTGCTGTGTAACCACACCTAGCTTGAAAACAATGACCATGGGCATTAATGGCCTTATAGATCTCTCCAAGGTTGCATTCCCCTCCCTTCACAGGAGAAACCCACTGTTCTGCTGACTTATATGCTATTATTATATCGCTTTTATTATATTTTAGTTTGGTTCCTTCTTTTTTTTCTAAGAACTTTTGATTCCTCTGAAAATATATTAAGTTTTGCTAGTTGGTAATACACTATACTTACTCTTCTGTAACTCATTTTTATAAATTATGATAATTATTATTGTATTGATGCCTTTTCCTATGTTTATATATTTTCACTATTGTATGTTATTCCACTTTTAAATAAATTGCAGTTAGTGTATTCTACTAAAGAATATTTAGAAATATCTCATTTTGCTATTACAGACATTGCTGCAGTTATCATTTTAATATTTGACTTGATGCAAAAATGCAAAAATTTCTCCAGGTTATACTCCTAAGTCTTCTACTATTCCAAATTTATTATAAAATGTAAAATTACTTTCTAAAATGATTGTATCACTTTTCACTCCCATGTAGAAAAGTACACATTTCTTTCTATCTTTGTAGATATGAGGTATCATCAGATTTGAATATTTGCAAAATACTATCTCTTTGTGGATTTAGTTTTCATCTTCCTAATAACCATTGCAGTTGCTGAGTGTTTCCATGGTATTTTTTTTTAGGCCATTCTTATTCCCTAGTTTTAAAATGTCTATTGATGTCTTTTGTTAATTTTCCTTTTGGATTATTTGTATTTTTCATATTGTAAGTAATTCATTGTTAGCTGTTGTGTGCTATCTCTAGCAGAGCCTTCCAATACTCTCAAAAAGATCTGAACTCCTTCAAATGCAGTACAATGTAATGCCATTCTTCCATAAGGCAGTCCTTCTAGTACTGGAGTGTGGGAACACCTCTCTAGCTGCAACCACTCATGCCTCCACTCTGAGTGCAAGGTTATTCTCATGCACTGCTCCTCTGCAATCCACCTGCTCCTATTTATTTCCTGTGAAGTTTCTCAAAAATGTGGACAGTCACCCAGAACTTGCCTTTCTTTTTCTTTCTCAAATCATTTTTCTCTTCTCCATTAATGTTAGCAGTTTATTAAATTTATTTCACTTATTCTTATCTAACAGCCCTTAATAGTTTTATTCCTCTAATACTATATTACTTTCTTAGGGCTCCTGCCACAAAGTACCGAAAACATGTGGCTTTGAACATAGAAATGTATTGTTTCACAGTTCTGGAGGCCCGAAGTTTGAATTCAGGGAGTCAGAAGGACCGTGTTCTTTCCAAAGGCTCTAGGGAAGGATCCATTCTTGTCCCTTACAGCTTGTAATAGCTTTAGACATTCCTTGGTTTGCAGCTGCAGCATAACTCTATCATCACATGGCAGTTTTTCTTCTCTCTCTGCCTTTTCTGTGACAAAGACTACTTAGAGTACCATGGACTGCCAAAAGAACTAACAAATCTATCCTGGAAGAAGTGCAGCTGGAATGCTTCTTGGAAGGGAGAATGGTCAAACTTCGTCTCATGTACCTTGGTCATGTTGTCAGAAGCCACTATTTCTTGGAGAAGGATATCATGTTTGGTAAAGTGGAGGGTCAATGAAAAAGGGGAAGACCCTCAACAAGATGTATTGACACAGTGGCTGCAATGATGGGCTCAGGTATAGCAAGGATTGTGAGGATGGCACAGGACCAGGAAGTGTTTTGTTCTGCTGTACATAAGGTCACTATGAGTCAGAGATGACTTGATGGCACCTAACCACAAGAACATGCCTTTTCTCCTGTTTCATAAGGACTTCACTCAGATAGGATTAGGAGCCACCCTATTCTAATATAACCTTATGTTAATTTAACTGTTAGTATCTTCAAAGACTTTATTTCCAAACAAGGTCATGTTCACTGGTACCAAGGTTTAGAACTTCAGCATACCTTGTAGGAGAAAATAATTCAATCCATAAGAAATGCAATAGATTTTCCCTCTGCAAGATTCTAAAATGACTTAAAGCTGGAATGTGAAAGGAATTCCTAAGATTTGTAAGTAGCTTTGAAGAAGTCAAATAAGTCACCAGCCATCTTCTTTATCTCACTTGACTTTAATTTAGTAATGTTTTCTTCTTCCCTGAATAAAATCCTGTTCGAAACACAGAAGATGTTTGACACATTTGAATTACTCTTGAAATGATAAACTTGTCGTACTTGATATTTAAGCTGTCTGCCAAACATACACCCAGCCAAATTCCTATTCATGCATTTGTTTCAAGTGGAAGTATAAAAACTATACAATTACATCTTTTGCAATTAATATATTTAAGAAACTTCTGAACACTAATTTTAGTTTCCAATACATTGATCCAAACCACAGTATATCAAGGCCAGGATTTTCCTCGAGGGGAAAACTTAGGTCTACACCTATTGATAGAGTGCAGATTTTGTATTTTGTATTTTGTATTGCAAAATCTCCTCCTGGCCTACATTTCCTGACATCTAAAACCTTGGCATATATTTAACTTTTTGTTTTGTTTTGTTTTGTTTTGTAGTCTCTCTCTCATTCTCTCTCCTCTATCTCTCTGATTAGCCTCTTTATACAGTAAACTCAGTCAGTAGTCGACTCAAACATTTCTACATTTATCCTAGAAAGTTGACTGTCTAAAGGAGCTTTGAGGAGACTCCTCAGAACTTTGTCTAATTTTCTTGCATTTTCAAGATTCTTTTGTATCGCCTCCTGTGTTAAGCTGGGTTTCTCTAGAGAAACAAAATGAGTAAACCTTACATATGCATATAAAGAAAGAGAAATTTATCCTAGGAAAATGGCTCACAGACTTATAGAAGCTGACAAGCTTCAAGTTCTTGGATCAAACATCAAGCTGGAGGGAGGATTTCCCCAACTCACGCAGCTGCAGAGGCTGATGAGCTCAAGGTTGGCAGGAAGTATACTGGCTGTTAACTCCAGTGAATGATGAATCCAAGATTTCCAGGCTGAATGGTGAATTGTTCACTCATGGACAGTTATAGACAGCACGACAGGATATCAATTCACAGAAGAGTGTCTCTTTTCCCAGGATGTCCATAAATATATTTGAAGCAGGCTACACCCCTAGGGAAACTCCCTTTCAATGTATTGGCTGCTTAAAACATATACATCTGATCCCATCATGGAAATAACCACATCACAACTGCTTAAACCACACAAAATTGTGGTCCAGCCAAGTTGACACACAGCTCCAACTATCATACCTCTATCTTAGCTATGTAGGGTAGGAGAAGGTTTTGAGTGTTATGAAGTCGATTCTGACTCATGGCAACCTCATGTGGCAGTGGAACTGCCTTATAAAGATTCGTATGTTGTAATCATTACAGAAGCAGATCACCTGTTTTTTCTCTTGTGCAGTTGTTGGGTGGGTTTGAGTGGCCAACTTTTCTGTTAGAAGCTGAGTGTTAAAATGTTGTACCACTATGGTGTGGAGATTTGGATTGACTTGTCTTCAGTTGTTCACTAATTTGAGCTGTGAGCAGTCCAGGAACTGTAATAAAGCCTTTTGGTATGGCTTTCTCCCAAAAATACCCTACAACTACCAAAAAGTTCCCCTGATTTGGACTATTGAGTCTTCACTTGGGCATCCTTATCTTATGATTCCCTCCTTCAGTTTCCTAATCATTCCCCCACTTCAGAGTTCTTCACTTTAATCCTACTTCTGTCAAACACTGGAGAGACCTTTCATGGTTTAGTCAAGAGCAAGTATGGATCCAGAGTGTCTCAGAGTGGCTTTGGCTTGCCACACAGTTCCAAAAATGCTTCATAACAGCTGGTGACATTGATCTAAAAGTCTCCCTAGATTTGGAAAGGCAGTTTCTCTTTGTCCCTTTTATCTTTGGGGTTTCCAACAACACTCCAAAACAACACAAACATTTAGTGATAATTAATTTAAAGATATATTTACAAATATTAGGCTGTTCAGTTTCCTGTGCCAAATAAACTAGGCCAAGTCATGAAGAAAGAGAAAACCGAAGGTACCTAGGAGTCCCTGAACATTTTTTGCATCTTGTTTTCCCACTTTGTGTGAAACCTATTTTCCATGCAAGCAGTCTTCTAATTCTAATTAGATAACTTTTTTTTTTTTTTTTACCTGATTGGTTCTCATGCTGACCTGGTAGCTTTACAGTCATGTTCAGCAGACCCTAAACATGTTTCTATAGGGACTTTGATGAACATATTATTTCTTAGTTGGATAATAATAGCTTGTAGATTTATTGAGTGTTCATTTTGTATACCAGGCAAGGGGGTGTGTGGTCTGTGGGTGCTATAACAGTAAGTAACTTAACAACCTTCACACAGGTATTATGTGGTAGAGTCAAGACTCAAGCCCAGGTGAGTTTTATGCTTGAGTTCTACCACTTTCCCACTGTTCTCAACTGGACACCTCCAATTTGTAACTTCTTTAAGACAAAGGGCTGTGATGTAATGTAATGTAATTAATTCCTGCTTTGAATGCTTCATACTTTGATCCTCCACTTGCCAGTTGCATCAAGTAATTTGTGTGTAAACCCCACTGTGGTCATCTTGTTCAGTAAATAGCCTCTCCATATATCAGAACAGGTTCTAACAGCTATGTAGGCAAAGTCATGATTCAGCCTTATCCTAATTGCTTTAAGACATGTCCTCATAAGCAAATCAATATCTTCAGATAAAAGGAGCTTCTAGTATATTTGCTAGATAAAAGATACTTTGAGTTAATTCAGAAATCACATAATTTTTGGGAATAAAATACACATTAAGTGTCTCATTATTGTTAAATTCACCTGTCTGTTTTGTTTCACTGATTACTAAAAAAAGAATACTGAGCAGATAACATTTTTTTTTCCTGAAAAGTAAACAAAAGCAGAAAAACAACAACAAAAAAAAGATAAATGAGGGAGAGTGAATAGATGCACAGACTCATACACACAGAGAGCAGAAAATCTGATTGACAATAGGAAAATTGGAGAGCTCTAGAAACATGAAACTCAGATGCATTCTAGAAAGAAAAAAGTAATAAGAGAGAAAGAGAGAGACTATGAAACAGAACACCAACAACACAGGAAAGAAAAATGATCATGTCAGAAGCAGAGAGAGACAAAATGAACAGTTAATGAAAGAATTTTTAACAGAAGCACTGAGGCATCATGCAAGGAAAGATAAATGAGCCTCAGTGGCCTGTGTTATCCATGGCTAATCAGACTCAGAGAGCTGGATCCTTGGTCTGGATTTGAATATTGGAGTAATGGCAAAGGCTAGACATTGAACCTCATTTTTGACCCCATTAAAAGATCTCTTGCGGCATCAACTAGGAGCTCTGGTGGAGCAGTGCCTAAGGCATTTGACTGTTAACCAGAAGGCTGGTGGTTCAAACTCATTAGCCTCTCCTAGGAAGGAAAGTTGGGCAATCTACTTTCATAG
>NW_006921633.1:5814558-5822851 GCF_000298275.1 Orycteropus afer afer | reverse complement strand
GGTTACCAGTCAAGTAAAAGCTATGTATTCATATTCAGAAAATAAGCATGCAAGTATATACATATGCACAAACACATACAAACACACACACACACTTCACTTCTATTAATGGCCCTAGAAAATAAAATGAGGTTTAAGGAGAGATGGAAGAGAAATAGACAAAGGTAACGGAGATGGGATGTGGGTGTTCTGAAAAAAGACAGCTTCAAGCATTGTTGTCTGTATCCTGAAATATTTCAGTATTGTCACTCATTCCCATGCTTCTAGTTTTATACCCTCCAAATCACAATTTAAACTGCTGTTAGAATCACTTTTGAACAGATATGATTATATAATCTTATTCCCTCATTACTTTCAATGATCCTTATATTCTCTTGCATAAAGTCAAAATTCCTTCACTTGACATCTTTTTCCAAAATTGCTTTTTTTTTTCACCCCTGTAAATATCACTACAAAATTTTACCCTCTAGCTACAGTGACTACTTGCCACTGCTTTCCAGGATGCTATTACATCTGCTTATATTATTCTTAATAAACAGAGTTATGCATGTACATAAAGAGTAAAATTGTTCTATAATATATGGGTGGAGAAAGCCAACCTCCTCTTGCTCTTCTTCTCCCAAGCCAGATATAATCACTTTCACTTCTATTACTAAATATATTGGTATATATTTTGCTTTCTCAATGAAATACATGTACTTACATTGCAAATACCTTTTTTAAACAACACAAACAGTGGCTATACATGTTGACTTCACCAGATGCAACACACAGGAATCAGATTGACTGCATCTGTGCAAAAAGACAATGGAGACGCTCAGTATCTTCAGCCAAAACAAGGCCAGGAGCTGACTGTGGAATAGACCATCAACTGCTCACATGCAAGTTCAAGTTGAAGTTGAAGATAACTAAAACATGTTCACAAGAGACAAAGTATGACCTTGATTATATCCCACCTAAATTTAGAGACTATCTGAACACTAGATCTGATGCATTGAACACCAATGATTGAAAACCAGATGAATTGTGGGTTGACATCAAGAATATCATACATGAAGAAAGCAAAAGGTCATTAAAAAGACAAAAAAGAAAGAAAAGACAAAAATGGATGTCAGAAGAGACTATGAAACTTGCCATTTAGTGGAGAGTAGCCAAAGCAAATGGAAGAAATGACAAGACTAAAGAGCTGAACAGAAGATTTCAAAGAGCAGCTTGAGAAGACAGAGATGGTTATTATAAAGAAATGTGCAAAGACCTGGAGTTAGAAATTCAAAAGGGAAGAATATTCTAGGCATTTCTCAATCTGAACAAACTGAAGAAAATTTCAAGCCTCCAGTTGCAAAACTGAAAGAGTCTATGTGCAAAATAGTGAATGATATAGGAAACAACAAAAGAAGATGGAAGGAATACACAGAGTCACTTTACCAAAAAGAATTGGTCAGTGTTCATCTATTTGAGGAGGTGGCTTTTGATGAAGTACCAATGGTATTGAAGGAAGAAGTCAAAGCTGCATGGAAGGAATTGGCCAAAACAATTCTGTATGGGAATTGACAGGATACCCATTGAGATGTTTCAACAAATAGATGCCATGCTGGAGACATTTACTCATCTATGCCAAGAAATTTGTAAGACAGAGACTTAGTCAGCTGACTGGAAGAGATCCATATTTGTACCTATTCCAAAAAAGATGATCTAAACTAATGTGGAAATTATCAAACAATATCATTAATATCACACACAAGTAAAATCTTTGAAGATAATTAAAAAACAGTTGCAGCAGTATATTGATGAGAAACTTCCAAAGACACAAGCTGGATTCAGTAGAGAATGTGGAACGAGGAATATCATTCCTGATGTCAGTTGAATCCTGGCTGATAGCAAAGAATACCAGAAAGATGTTTACTTGTGTTTTATTAACTATGGAAAAGCATTTGGCTGTGTGGATCATAAGAAATTATGGATAACATTGAGAAGAATGGGAATTCCAAAACTCTTAATTGTGCTCATGAGGAAGCTGTACATAGACCAGGAGGCTATTGTTTGAACAGACCAAGAGAATACTGCATGGTGTAAAATCAGGAAGGGAGTGCATCATGATTCTTTCACCATACTAATTCAATCTGTATGCTGAGCAAATAATCTAAGAAACTGGACTATATGAAGAAGAACATGACATCAGGATTGGAGAAAGACTCACTAACAACCTGCAATATGCTGATGACACAGTCTTGCTTGCTGAAAGGGAAGATGACTTGAACTACTTACTGATGAAGATCATACAGTCTGTAGTATGTATTACACCTCAACATAAAGAAAATCCAAATCCTCACAACTGGACCAATAAGTATCATGATAAATTGAGAAAAGATAGAAGTTGTTGAAGATTTCATATTGCTTGGATCCACAATCAACACCAATGGAAGCACCAGTCAAGAAATCAGATGACGTATTGCACTGGGCACATTGGCTGCAAAGAACCTCTTTGGAATGCTGAAGAGCAAAGATGTGTCTTTGAAGACTAAGGTGCACCTAACCCAAGCCGTGGTATTTTCAATCACCTCGTATGTATGTGAAAGCTGGACAGTGAACAAAGAAAACTGAAGAAGAGTTGATGCTTTTGGGTTGTGGAGTTGGCAAAGAATACTGAAAATGCAATGGACTGCCAGAAGAACGAGCAAATCTGTCTTGGACGAAGGGCAGCTGGAATGCTCCTTGGAAGTGAGAACGGCCAGACTTTGTCTCACCTACTTTGGTCACGTTGTCAGAAGGAACCCTCTGGAGAAGGATATCATGCTTGGTAAAGTGAAGGGTCAGTTAAAAAGGGGAAGACCTTCAACAAGGTGGATTGACACAGTGGCTACTACGATGAGCTCAGGTATAGCAAGCATTGTGAGATGGATGCAGGACCAGGCAGTGTTTTGTTCTGTTGTGCACTGGGTTGCTCTGAGTTGGAGTCAACTCAACAGCACCTACCAACAACAACAAAAAAATTTCATCATCTTGATTTTTCAGCCTTAATAATCGTCAGCTTGCCCTTCTCCCTTCTTGGTGCAAGAATTTTGATCTCTTTGATGGCAAGACTTCACCTTGCTTACTTTGGACATGTCATTAGGAAAGATCAATCCCTAGAAAAGGACATTACTTTTGGTAAAGTGGAAGGTGAGAACAAATGAAAGGAACTCTAGATGAGATGGATTTACCCAAAGGCCACAACAATAAATTCAAACATACCAATGACCATGAAGATGGAAAAGGACTTGGCAACGTTATTCTATTTTATATATGATTGACATGAGTTGGAGTCAACTCAACGGCAACTACAATAACAAGAGATTTCCTCTTAATATCCCTTCCTCTCTTCCTCTCAATATTGTTATCTAGAAATTTTTATAAGACCACTATTCAATGTTTGCATTATTATGACAATATAAATATATTCATAGTTGAAATGGGTAACAAACTTTAATAGTTTTTCTCTCCTGGGACATTTTTTATTTTCCTGGAAGCTAGTAGTTGTCATGTTTTCAAGGTACTCATTAGTAACTAACTTTCTGCCAATTCCTCTAATCTCTTCATAGGTCTCTGGTGGCATAGTGCCTAAGACATTTGACTGCTAACCAGAAGGCTGGTTGTTTAAACCCACCAGCCACTCCTCTGAAGAAGATTGGGCAATCCACTTCCATAGAGATACCACCTCAGAAACCCAAGGAGGGGTTGCTATAAGTTGGAAATGACTAGATGGCAGTGTGGTTTGTTTTTACTCTATCAACTTAATCTTCCTGAAGAAGTGCCCCTTCCAATCTGAACTGTATGACCTCTATGCTTGAAGCACATGCTGGGATCTCCTTTTTTTTTTTTTTTTTTAAATTATGCTTTGGGTGCAGATTTATAAAGCAGATATGTTTTACACTCAACTGTTCATGCCCATTTGATTTCACAGCCCTGATTACCATCCCCAACCATAGAAAGCTCTCCTTCCCTCTCCTCCCTATAACTACCCCTCCCTATGCGCTTCTTATCTATGCACTCCTGTCTATCCAGCTTTCCCTTTATGTGAACACTGCCCCTCTGATGTCTCATAGCTGATTGATCTAAGGGGTGCATTTCCCTAGAGTAGTGCATCATCCTAGGGTAGGTGTTCTATATGGAGGTCTTTCTACTGTTGAGATAAGAGCCAATCCATGTAATTGTGTCCATTTCTAGTCCCAAAAGGTAACCAGAGGCCATAGTCTTGGGAGTTCCACTGGTCTCTATCTGACCAGTAATACTGGTCGTTTTTGTATTTTTGAATTTTGTTCCAAATTTTTCTTCCCACTCAATCCAGGTTCTCCAGTTTTGATCCCATTCTGAGCAGTTGCCATTGGTACTCAGGCACCATCTATTTCTTCTGGTCTCAGAGTCATGAAGACTGAGATCTCTGTAGTCCACCTTATCTTTGGCTAATTGTTTCCAGATGACTTTGATTTTCTTCACTCTTCTTTCCTCCAGAGGAGAGGAGACCAATAGCTGCATCTTAGATGGCCACTCGAAAGCTTTTAAGACACCAGTTACTACTCAACAAAGTAGGTTGTAAAACAAGATTGTACTGTGTTGTGCCAACTGAGCATGATGTCCCCCAAGACTATGGTCCTGAGCCCTCAGAGCCAGTGTTTCTCTCTCTCGAGGTGTTTGGTTGTCTCTGAGAAGCTATTCCAACTCTATCTTCTGTTGCTTCTGTAATGTAAGCAGATAATTTTGAAGTATGAATGCATATGTAAAATTATCTTCAGATATATCTATCCTTGGTCTAAGGTATATTCCTGTTTGCCTACCTGATCTTCTCATCTGTCTATGTGTTTACCTGTAGCCTGGTGTTTGATGCTAGTGGCAATGTGATATTATGAATGTAAAAGTATTTGCATCTGTTGTCCATATCTTTTGTTCATGTTTCTGTGTCTTTCATTTCCCCAATGTCACCATGCTGCTCATAGATTCTTTCCATACCATCCCTATCTTCACCCAAATCAACACGTGACCCCCAATAAGTCCACAATTTCCCCTCCTCTTCCCTCCCATCCCTGGTAACCAACAAAGTGAGTTTCCTTCCCTGAGTAAACTTTTCTTGACTTTTTATGATAATGGACTCATACAGTATTTGTCCTTCTGATATTAACTTATTTCACTCAGCATAATGTCCTCCAAATTCATCTATGTTGTGAGATGATTTGTGTATTTTTCATTATTCTTTAACATTGCATAATATTCTGTTGTGTGAATGTACCATAGTTTGGTTATCCATTCATCTATTGATGGGCATTTAGGTTGTTCCCATCTCTTTGGTATAGTGAATTGTGCTGTAATGAACAGGAGTGTGCATATGTCTATTTGTGTCCTGTCTCTCACCTCCTTAGGGTATATTCCTAGTAATGAAATTGCTAGATCAAATGGTGTTTATATTATCAGTGTTTTAAGGAAACACCATACCATTTTCCATTATGGTTGTATCATTTTGCAGTACCACCAGCAGTGTATGAGAGTACCAATCTCTCTGCAACCTTGCCAGCATTTGTGATTTTCTATCTTGTTGAACTTTGCTATTATTGCTCGAGTGAGACGATATCTCATTGTTATTTTGATTTGCATCTCTCTAATGCCTAATGTCACTCCTCAGAAGGAAGATGGGCCAATCTACTTCCGTACTAATACTGCCTCAGAAACCCAAGGAGGTGTTGCTATGAGTTGGGTCTGACTTGATGGTACATAACAACAACAATGGCTAATGATCCTGAGCATTTTCTCATGCTGGCTGCCTGTATATCTTCTTTAGTGAAGTGTTTTTTCCTGTCCTTTGCCCAGTTTTTAATTGAACTGTTCGTATTTTTGGTGTTGAGGTGTTGAAGTTTTTACAAATTTTGGATATAAGTCCCTTGTCAGACATGTCATAGCCAAATATTTTTTTTTCCCAATCTGTAGGTTCTTTTTTTACCCTTTTGGAGAAGTCTTTCAATGCATATTTAATTTTTAATTAATTAATTAAATTAAGAATTTAATTTTTAAAAGTTCCTAGTCATCTAGTTTCTCTTTCTCTGTGCATTTTGGGTTATGCTTGATAGTCTATTTATGCCATAAATTAGGACCCCTAGACTTGCACCTGTTTTATCTTTGGTGAACTTTATAGCTTTGGGTTTTACATTTAAGTCCTTGATCCAACTTGAGTTCTTTTTTGTGTACGGCATGAAGTAAGGCTCTTGTTTCATTTTTTTTCTGTGAGGGGATACCCAATTTTCCCAGCACCATTTGTTAAAGAGCTTATCTCTTCCCCCATTTAATGGGCTTTGGTTCTTTGTAAGAGATCTGCTGATCCATAGATGGATGGGTCTATTTCTGTGTTTTCAATTCTGTTGCATTGTTCTATCTATCTGTCATTATAAGAATACCACACCATTTTGACTATTGTGGCTGTATAGTAGGTTTTGAGATATGGGAGTGTGAGACCTCCTACTTTGTTTTTCTTCTTCAGCAGTACTTTGCTTATCCAATATCTCTTTCTTTTTCATATGGAATTAGTTATTAGTTTTTCCATGTCCTTAAAAAATGTTGATGGAATCTGGATTGGGAATGCATTGAAGATGCAGATTCCATTGAATGTAGATTGCTTTGAGTAGTATTGACATTTTCACAATATTCAGTCTTCCTATCCATGAACATGGCATGTTCTTCCATTTGTGTTTCTGTTTCCTGTAGTAGTATTTTATAGTTTTCTTTGTGTAGGTCTTTTGTGTCCCTGGTAAGATTTATTCCTAAGTATGTTATCTTTTTGGTAGCTACTGAAATGGCATTATTTTCCTTATTTCTTTTTCAGAGGCCTCTTTGTTTATATAGAGGAATTCAAGTTGACCTTGCATACTACTGGTTTGCTGAACTTTTCTATTAGTTCCAGTAATTTTTTTTTTTTTTTTTTTTTTCTGAGTCTCTTGGGTTTGGGTTTTTATGTATAGGATCATATCATCTGCAAATAGAGGTAGCTTTACTTCTTCTTTATCAATTTGGATTTTTTTTTCTCTCTCTCTCTCTTCCTTGCCTGTTTTGGCTGGGACTTCCAATACAATGTTAAATGGAAATGGTGATAGAGGGCATCCTTATCTGGTTCCTGTTCACAAGGGAAATGGTTTCCATTTCTCTCCATAGACAATATATTGGCTCTTGGTTTAGTGTATATAACTTTTATTATGTTGAGTATTTTCCCTTCTATCCATATTTTGTTGAGAGTTTTGAACAAGAATCGGTGTTGGATTTTATTGAATGCCTTTTATGCATCAATTGATATGATCATATGGTTATTTTCATTTATTTTGTTTATGTGGTGAGTTGATTGTTTTTCTGATGTTAAACCATCCTTGAATGTCTGGTATGAATCCCACTTGGTCATGAGGTATTATTTTTTTGATATGTTGTCAGATTCATTGGCTAAGATTTTCTTGAAGATTTTTGCATCTATATTCATGAGAGAGATTGGTCTGTAGTTTTCCTTTTTTAGTGGTGTTTTTACCTGGATTTGGTATCAGTTCTATGCTTGCTTCATAGAATGAGTTTGGGAGTTCCATAAATTTCTATGTTCTGTAATAGTTTGAGTAGCATAGGTATCAGCTCTTCTCTGAACTTTGGTAGAGTTCTCCAGCAAAGCCATCTGGACTAGGATTTTATTGTAGGAGGGATTTTTAATGACTTGCTCAATTTCTTCTTTTGTTATGGGTTGGTTCAGGTAGTCTGTTCTCCAACTGGGATAGTTTAACTAGGTCTTGTGTTTCTAAAAATTTTTCCTTCTCTTCAAGTTTCTCAAATCTGCTGGACTACAGTTCTTCATAATATTCTGTTATTATCTTTATTATTTCAGTTGATTCTGTTATGATGTTGCCCTTTTAAGTTTTCACTATGTTATTTGCATTGTCTCTTTCTTTTCCTTTGTTAAATTTGTCAGCTTGTTGATTTTGTTAATCTTTTTGAAGAACTAGCTTCTTGTTTTGTTGATTTGCTCTACTTGTTTGTTTTCTGCTCTGATCTTTATTATTTCCTTACCTCTGGGTATTGTAGGTTTCTCTTGTTGCTTTTTTGATGTGAAAGTTTATCATTTTTCTTTGAGGTAATCCTGTGATTTATAGTTTTCTTCCCAAATTTAGAACAGTCTGTTCTATCTTGTAGTTGTCTTGACTTCCCTACCTTCTAGAAGTTCTGTATCAATAGTCTTTTTCCCTCTTTTTGGTTTGTAGTTGTCCTCATTTGTCAGTTGGTGTCTCTGGTTCCCTGTTTACAATCT
>NW_006921633.1:5799777-5813983 GCF_000298275.1 Orycteropus afer afer | reverse complement strand
AGGTTATTCCTTTTGATGGTATCCCACATGAACCTTAGGCTTTCTTCATTTTGTTTTGATCTTTTTTCTGATTGATCCCTTTCCAAAGAAGTGTTCAGGTATTTGCCTTCAATCTCCCTAATTCTGTCTTGCATTGATTCAATTCTGCTCCTTTGTCCCTTCAATGTCTTATCTATTTCTGAAAATTTAGTATTAATCTTGTGGATTTCTGTGGGTTGATTTTGTATCATTTCTAATTTTTCATTTATTTTGTCATTTTGTTCTTGTATTGTCTTTTGAAATTGTTCTAGGGTTTTCTCTCTGTTTTCCTTGGTCTGTCTCTCAATCCTTTGAAGATACCTAAATAAAATTCTTTTGAATTCCTTATCAGGGAGTTCCAATTCTGCGTCTTCCTCAGGGATGTGTTTTGGGTCTGTATCCTGGTCCTTTGTTTCTCCTGCTTTATCTTGCTTCTTTTTGTGGACTGTGATGCTCTGTTGTCTCCAATGCATTGTGATGTTTTTGTGTTTGTATTTAATTTGTGATTATATGTTGGAGTGATTTGCCCACAATTTTTGTTTTCTTTGTTTTGTTTGTGTGTTATCTATGCAAGCGGGGTACTGTGCTCCTCTATTCTGTGCTCCTCTATTGACAGCTCTATACTGTGCTCCTCTATTGACAGCACTTATACACTCACCACCTCTCTCCTTTCTTGCTGTCAGGCTCTCATATGTCCCTGCCAACCTTGGCAAACAGATCCTATTCTTAGGTCCCTGAAATCTGAATGAGAATGCTATCACTTTAAAGTCCCAAATGGTTGTCACTTGTAAAGATTCAAAATGGCTGCAACCTGAGTCACTTTAAATATCCAAAATGGCCTCCAGTTCTAAAGATTCAAAATGGCTGCACCCTTGGTCACTTTAAATATCCAAAATGGCTGCTGTGTGTAAATAATCAAAATGGCTGTGCCCTCTGGACAGCGGAAAGTCAACAGCTCACATTGTCTCCCTCCTTGCTGTTTCCCTTCCTAGTCATAGGCCATGAGCACAGTTGTCCTTGCCGCCCTTAGTGACCAAGGCTGATCTTTAGGTCAATTCTCAGATTCCAACACCACTTGGAAATATTCAGGCTATTGGTTTCGTCAGAGTAGCTGACAGTCTGCAGCTCTGACCATCTCTGTACTCACTGTTTTCATTCAAGTTTTTCCTCTAGTCGGTGCCATTATCCACTTCTGTAGAGTTCCTTACAAAGCTCAGGGCTCCAGGATTATCTTCTGTGTCTCTGTCAATTTTTTTTTTTTTTTATTTTCTTTGTTGAAGAGAGTCTGTGTCGCTTGTCTGCCTATTCCTCCATCTTACCAGAAGTCCCCCCTAAGACTATAAATTTCTTTAGCTCAGAAGGCATATCCAGTCTCTAAAGGGGAATTCCTGATAGATTCCTGAGGGAACAGTCACCTACTGACTTATAGTGTTGGGTGTTTTTCCTTCATCATAATTCTTAACTGAAAGTTTGGAGATGTCTAGAATTCTATGTTACAAAGAATTTTCTTTCAAAATGTTGAACCATTTCTGCAGCTGAACACAGGTGGAGAAAGACATAGAATCAAACTGACTGGTTTCACTTTAAATGCATGACAACTGTCTTAGTTTTCTAAGGCTTCCATAACAAAATACTGTAAAGTGAGTGGCTTTGAAGAAAAGAAATGCATTTTCTTGCACTTCTGGCGGTTAGAAATCCAAATTCATGGCATCAGCAGGACTATGCACTTTCTCTGTGGGCTATAGGGGAAGACACTTCTTTTTTTTTTTCAGTTTTTGGTAGAGGCAATGGAGAAGCTCAATATCTTCAGCCAAAACAAGGCCAGGAGCTTGTTCCTTTACTTTATGTTCCTTTACTTTTAGACAGACCCTTATGTGTTATCCACCACCACCACCCTAGTGTGTGTGTGTGTGTGTGTGTGAGAGAGAGAGAGAGAGAGAGAGAGAGAGGGTGAGAGAGAGAGAGAGAGAGAGAGAGAGACTCTATCTTTACTTTCTCCCTCTCTATCAGACTCTCTACTCCAGTATGACCTTGTTTATCTAACTTATAAATTCTGCAAAGGAATATCCTATGGTACAGGGGTTAGGACTTCAATATTTCTTTTCTGGGAGAAAAATTTAATCTATGATAACCAGGGACTTCAAATAGCAAGGAAGTCAATTTGGGAGTCTGTTTATTCTTTCACTCTTCTAAGTGTATTTTTCTCACATCTCTGCTCTCTCCTTGAATCGTCAATAACTCCACTCTCCTTACTCTCAGCTGATGAACTTCTCAACTTCACTAAGAAAACTGAAATAATAATTAGAAATCTCCCCACATATTGCCATAAATATGTCTAACCTTCAACAAACATCTGTTTTAACTACTAGGCATTCTTGTCTATTCATACAGATGGGCCATCCATGCTATGGTGTAAAGTTAATCCCTCCACATGTGCACTAGATCTAATATCTTCTACCAGGGATGGATTACCCAATAAGCAAGCTAAATACATGCTTAAGGCATCAACAAAGCAAAAACACAACAAGCAGACAAAACACAAGGGAAAGTGAATACTGCAGTGGAAGAGAACTGACAGAGCACTAAATGAAATTGACACCAGATCCAGTGCATGAGAACATGCAGACCTCACAGAGACATGAGGACATGCATGTGCAAGGTTGTTTATGCTATGAGGCCCCTACCACTTCAACACTTTTGTTGACATCTCCCTTTTATTGTCCTCTCATGTAATTGAAACTCCTTATCTCCGCAGATCTCTTAAAACCAAAAATCAAAACCACTCTCACTACCATCAAGTCAATTCCAACTCATAGTGACCCCCTTTGGGTTTCCAAGGCAATAAATCCTTATGGAAGTGGATGGCTCAGCCTTCCTTCCATAGAGTGGCTGGTGGGTTTGAACCACCAGCCTTCTGGTTAGCAGTCAAATGCCTTAGACATTATGGCTCCAGAGCTCCTTTAGGAGTATACTATTTCTTTCTAATAACTAAATGATGGGGTGAGCTGTCTAGTTTAACTCTTGCTATGTTTCCCAAATATCCAACTAGACACAACATAAGAAGTTACTAGGAAAGGAAGGATTATATTAATAGATAACAGATCTCTGGTTCATTTTGAGAGACTCATCTTGAACATTCGTATCTGCTGATCCAGTAGCTCCATCCAGAAAAGCCAGCAATGTTCTTTGAACTGATACAAACACGATATACTTTTGCACAAATCCTAGTAAACAACCAATAGGTACCCCAGTTCTAGATGATGTTCAAAAGTGAGGGAACTTGAATAAGTTAAACATTGCAATGAATTAAATCAGGCTATTTTTAACTGTATAGCATATACGTTCAGAGTTAAGTCTTAAGTTTTGTAAACAATAACATTTATAACTTTAAAATATGTTTGGCATACACATGGAAGAAATCTAGCATACCTGTAATGTAATATTAACTTGAGTAATATCTTAATATAATACTAACATAGCAAATGTCCATAAAGTACTGGAAATATTAATATTTAACACAAAAAGTTTTAATTTATGTATGAAGTAAGTTACATTTTTTACTATATTTGCATGGGTTACAGTGCTTGATATTACTCTCTATATGCTAAAAAATGAGGGTACAAAATTCGATATTTATTTATCATGCCAAATATGTTTTCTTTATTTTGCAATGAGTTCTAAATTTGTCTCCCAAGGAAGCAACAAGATGTGTTTATCAGAACATTACATTTATGTTTTATAAGAATATTTATATATATCTATGTAAGGAAATGGAAAAATTCAAGGAAATAAATTAGATGAGTATTTAGATAATACAAATTGTATAAATGTATTCTAATTTCCATTTCCCTTCAGATTGAGTTTCTTGTAAGAAAGTGATTGATATTGTTATGACTCTCAAAATAAACTTGCTCATTGAAAAGTGCTACTATTGTTACATAATTATATACATATTTCCAAAAATGGAGCTGAACAATTCCACAAAGAAATTAGTTTTTGTACATTTTGTAAATAATAACAATTATATTTTCCATATTACTTCAAACCAATCGATAACCTCACATTCTTTTCTCTCTCATTGATTGCATAAGAATGCACTAGTAGCACTATAATCACATGACATATCTAGTTATGTTTTGCACAAAACAAATGAAAATTGTCTTCAGATTGAACGTACTTTTATATCTGCATCAAGTTGTTTGCAATTGCTCTCACCCCATTAAGTATCAGCAGTAGTCCAATGAGCTGTAGATGATGCATCATCAAAGGAGAGAAAGTGAGTGCACAGATTATAAATATTAATTCAACATGAAAAACACTTATGGAAATCTAAAAAGTTCAACCAACAAACATTGTATGACAAATGAATGAAATGATTTCAATCTGCCTTGTAAGTATTATTTCAGACTGGAAGAACAAAATTACATATTCTAAATCAATTTCTTTTACTTACTAATTTTCAAATATAAATTTTTGTATTAACATCCAAAGTCAACTGTACATTTTTTATGAATTTTACTTGTATTATAAATTTTCTTTATTTTCAATTATTCAAATGTATTTGCCATAGAAAAGCCAAATGTAAGAGACATAATTTTATGTCCAGGTAAAATGAAATGGCAATAACTAAGTAGAGCACAAAAATGAATGCTCACAAGAGATAGGATAAAAAAGATTTCTGAATCCCTAAAGATGATTCCAAAATTAGCTTCCTTTTTAAGACATAATAAATCAAAAGAGATTTATTTCATTGAACAATGCTCAAGTTTTATGGGTGCTAATTGTTGTGCTAATACCACTAATGCTGTAATTACCAATAGCAGTATGAATAGAATAGAATTTGTTCTAATTTTCTGAATATTTTCAGATGTGTATGACCCACCATCCTTCTTCCCAGTCTGTCTGAGTCTGGAAGTTCTGCTAAAACCTGTCCACCATGGGTGACACTGCTGGTATTTGAAATACCGGTAACATAGCCTTCAGCCTCACAGCAACATGCAAACCCCCACAGAATGATATACTGACAGATGAGTGGTGGTACAAAGATAATTCAAAAATTAACTTCCTGTTTAAAACAATGAATCAAAAGAGACTTCTTCCATTGATCATTGATCAGTGCTCAAGTTTAATGGGTGCAAACTGTTGTAGTAGGACCACTAGTGCTGTAATTACTAATTTAAAAAATAAATAAATAAACCAAACCCACTGCCATTGAGTTGATTCTGTCTTATAGCAACTCCCATAGGGTTTTGAAGACTGTATCTATATGGAAGCAGATTGCTTCATCTTCCTTCTTTGGAGAGGCTGGTGGGTTTGAACCATCAACCTTCTGGTTAGCAATCAAATGCGTTAAGCACTGCACCAGCAGGGCTCCTGGTAATTACTAATAGTAATACAAATATAATTCATTCATTGCTGTAATAAAAAAAAAAAAATTATAATAGTGTGGAAAGTGAAACTGTTTTAGAATCTGAAGCTGTCATATTTGTGGACCCCATGAATAGCAGAAGTACAGAATTCATTTTGTAGAATATTTTTTTTTTCTAATGGTGTAAATTGTTGGATCAAAAGAGGGCCAAGTGTCAATATCACAGTGGACCATTTGAATCTCAGTGTAAAAAATTTCTGGATGGTAAACAAATAAAGCTGTATAGCTAGAATATGTTTCTTGAGTGCAAAATTAATGGTGAAAATTTTAAGATGGAAAGGCTACTTTTGGCACTGTATACTGTTTGCTCTATATATTGCTTTGCTTGCAAATGTTTCAGTCCTAAATAATTTAATTCTCAATTTGCTAATGATGGGTTTAGTGATTGATGTAATTTGAATATGATTGATAAACATGACAAAAGTTCAATTCAGAGATTATATGTTGTCATATTTAAACCATAGACATGGCTTTTGCTTAACACATGAACTGGAAACAAAAATTAATGAAGAATGTCAGTATTCAAAAGCTGTTTTGCAATGCCTTGTTGCTGTCAATTTAACAATACTAAATGTGGACTATCTTTTTGAGGAAGAAACAAAGTGTTTTCATCTCCCACAAAATGTAAATTTTTTAGGTTTACTTGAATTTGTTACTCAGTTTGGTCCACTTTTAGCAGGCCATATTGCAATATATGGTAATACATGAAAGGGCAACCCATTGTATATGTTGAAAACAATGTGTGAAGAATTAATAAACTTAATAAATGATAAAGTTTTTTTTTATTTTTTATTGTGATTTGGGTGAAAGTTCACAGAGTAAATTCATTTTCCATACAGCAGTTCATAAACATTTTGTTTCATGACATTGACTGCAGTTCCCCACAGTGTAACATCTTTCTTCCCCCTTCCTCCTTGTAGTTACCTCTCCCCTGTGTCTTTAATAAGTGATAAAGTTTGATTAACTATTTTTAGTTTAATAAATATAGCTCAATATTTTTAGCCTGTAGATATCACTTCTAATCTTTCTCATACAGATCAGTTAAGTATTGTTCTAAGATACTTATCTCCAACAGATGAAAATCCTGTTGAGGGATTTATCACATTTATTACCTTAAAAAGTTACACCAGTAAAGAAATTGCAAATCAAGTACTTCACTATTTCTGTGAAGTTTGCAAAATGATTTTTGTAAATGAAGAGGCCAGTCCTATGACAATGCTCTCAAATATGAAAGATGTCATAAAGTCATGCAACAAAAAAATTTAGAACACAATGAATATGCTATTTTCATACCATTTGATGTACAATTCACAAATCTTGTAAGATGGAGTGCAATAGATTATTGTCCAGAAGCAGTATTTTTTTTTTCTACTGTTCAGTTACTCTACACAATTTTTGCCACCTCTGCTCACTGAAAAGGAGCTCTGGTAGCATAGTGGGTAAGGCATTTCATTGCTAACCAGAAGGTTGGTGATTCAAATCCACCAGCTGCTCCACAGAAGGAAGATGAGGCAATCTTCTTCTGTAAAGATTTACAGCCTTAGAAACCCAATGGGAGTTACTGAGTCAGAATTGTCTCAATGGCAGTGCATTTGGTTTTAGGTTTAATACACGTGGGGGAGCTCATGTAGCAATGACTGCAATCCTAGAATTGTGTACTGAATTCCAGAAGCTTTAGAAAGTACTGCTGAAGACCTAACACAAAAAGGAGATATTGAAAGAGAAACTGAAAACACTACCAACAAAATGCAAACACTGGACTATGTGTTTATGTTGGTTATGTGGAATAATATATTTCAGCATTTTATTGGATGAGTCAAACTCTCCAAGACTCAGAAGTAAATTGAAAGACATGCACATATCTCTACCAGTAATTAACATGGTATTTACATAATTTAAGAAAAGATTTTGAAAATACAACAAAATACTGCCAAATACCTCAACAGTAGGTCAAACGTCAAGCTGGAGTCTTCTCCTGACTCAACATAGCTGCAGAGGATGACGATTCCAAAATGAGAAGACAATATACTAAGCTGCTGGCTGCAGAAGCTGACAAATCTAAGATCAGCAAGGAAAATGACAGATTATTGGCTCACAAAATGTGAAGGCTGTAATACCAAGACCACTGGGCAGCGTGGTAGGACACTGGTTCAAGTCCATAAACTGGGGGAGATAATGAGTCAGATGTAGGATCCATATCCAGCAGAAAGCCAGAGACCTTTCCCAAAGCTTTTCCCATACACACTGGAAGTAGGCCACATCTAAAGGAAACTCCCTTTCAACTGATTGACTGCTAATAGCAGATCTCATCATGGAGTTGATTACATCATAACAGATCTCATCATGGGGGATAACTACATTTTAACTGCTATTATACTTAGAATCATGGCCCAGTTAAGTGGACACAAACTTAACTATCAAAGAGACTAAGAAACCTGAAAAAAAAAAAAAAAAAAAAAAAATCTAAGGGCTATTTTTAGGAATGCACTTTGAGGTTGGTTGAACAATTTCTCTTAGATAGATCAGCACAAGGCCAGTCCCCATGAGGCAGAGATTAAAGATGTACCAAATATCCAAATTACCTTGCCACTCCATCATTTCAGACATTAACTCATCCTCCTCCTGTCAGTAATCTGCCCCACCTTCAGGTTCTGTATTTCCCTATAACGCCTCACAGAACTCACGGACACCCAAGAGATTGTCTCATGTAGTAGTGGTGGAGGCTGGGAGGCTAGCAAGTCCCATGTCTATAAGTAGGTCTGCAGGATCCTCCCAATTCTTGTGGTTTGATGAATCTCTATCAGCAGATCAGATGATGGTTGCTTTCCCAAATCTAGGGGTGACATGATGATGATGAGACAAAACTTAGAACCAGACAAGAGGAGGGAAACCTTCCCAGGAGATTCACAGGTATACCCTCAAGGAAGGTGTTGTTGTTATTTGCCACTGAGTTGGACCTGACTCATAGCGACCCCTCCTTGGGTTTCCTAGGCAGTGTCACTAAGGAAGTAGATTGCCCCATCTTCCTTCCGAGGATTGGCAAGGGTGGTGATTTGAGTTATACCCTCCAGCAAGGCAGGACTCAAGACATATCCCACCTGTTGTTGCTGCAACAGAAACAACCCAAGTGGATGGCTTTAACAATCAGCAGTGACTCAGTTGCTGGAGGCAAATCCCACCATAGAGCCAATTGCCAGTCATTATAGGGAACGACTATTACCAGCTGGTCAGCCAAGTTGACACCTGACCTTAACTACCATACCACCTTAAACAGGCATGGATAATAGGATTTATAATAAATCACAAATGGAGAACAATGACTAGAAGGGCCACATCAAGCAATTCACTGCAGAGGTCCAGTGGAAACTAATTCAAGAAACCAGATGTATCTCTGGGTAAGGGGCCATGGAAGGTATCAATTTTTTAGAAGGCTTCCTGTGAAGTGAAGTTGCTGAAAATGGAAGCCATGAAAAACTAAATAAATCATTTCATTTTTAGAGTTCGGGAAATATAGGCTTTATTTGTAAGTTCAATCACTCACTAGTAGAGTCAACTTTGCTCTACTTAATGGTAATATGTGGTACCCTAATAGTGTTGCAGAAATATATGCAGCTGATCACAAGAGGTCTCAGAACATTACTCACTTCCTCTGAATAAATAGGCATCTTTATTGACATGTTAATCTTATTGTCTAACTCATCATTTTCTTTGTCAGCACTTGAGGAAAGAGAAAATGAGAATTTAGGGGAATACTAATTCAGGGTTCACAGGCTCAGTATAAAAGCAAGCCTACCATTACTCTTAGTCTCTATTGGACTTTTCCAAAATTATCTTTTATGAGGGGGTTTAAATGTGGAATTTCCAGATCCTAGCTTGGATTTGTAAATTTAACATACATACATAATTTTCAATATCCAGAGGTATATATTATAAGAAACTGTGTAATTTTATTTTTAAAAGGCTGTTATAATGCTTTTATTTCTTTTTGAGAAATCTGGCATTTAGGTTTTTAAATTATATAAATATATGTAAATGAGAGAGGAAAGAAGTCCAGCAATAAAACTTGACAATGCATAAAATGTTGGCATTTACATACCCTGTTCATAGTTAAATTGTCTTCTTGAAAAAGAATGAAAATGTATTGTACATTCAGGCATTTAGCAATTTATGACTGAATGCATTCTATAGGTCTGTAGTAATTGAGAACTAGAGGGGCAGTATTGAAAAAAAAAATATTCAACATGAAAGAATAAGGGGAATGATAAATGGTTCATTACATAGATAACTGTGGGTTCCTGATACAGTATAAGAGCCATAGTATATCGACTTAAGGAGAGTAATGTCCTTTATGACATTATGTTAAGGAGAGTAATGTCCATATGACTGCTCTGGACTAAGCTGAGATTCCTAAATGTCAGATTGATTGCTGGAGGTTTTTCTGTCTCACTTATTTTCCAATATAGGCCTCATCTTAATAAAGAAAGATAGTTCAGAGGGGTCATTAGCCATTCTATCTCTATTAAAATAAAAAAAAAAATCCCTTACATTGTAAAATCTAATATCTGGTTACATAGTTTAAGGTTTTGTTTAGACCATCCAATAAAAAGTGTGAAATATGTTTACATGGAACTTGGATAGACTATGGATGCCTAACAAGAAATTTCAAAGGTCCATTACCTCCAAAATTATCCAGTTACATTTGAGCAGGTTACATGGACTGAGTCTGACAATATCTCTTTATATCTCTTTATAACCAGCTAAATCCTCAAACTAAAATATTTATAAATGTGAAAAGAAAATGTTTTCCATAAGTTCTGGTTACCTACTGCTGCTCTGACAGGAGTATACTACAAATGGGATGGCCTTAACAAACAGGAGTTTAATCTTACAGTTTGGAGGCTTTCAGTCCAAGTTCAAAGTGCCAGGCTCTAAAGGCTGGGTGAAAGCCCCTCAGCCTGGGGCTTTAGCTCTGACTCCTGCTCTCGGCCCAAAGGAGCTAGAGACATTTCTTCACTCAGACAGCTGCTGGCTGCGGAGACTGCCAACGCCAAGGTTTATAAGTAAAAAGGCACAGACCCAATATTACCAAACCACATGACAGGCCATTAATTTAAGTCCATTGTAAGTTCCAAGGCTGACAGAACATGGCAGGCTGATGAACAACGACACAGCTACATGCAGGGTCCAAGCATGCCATAAGCTAGAGAGCATGCTCCAAGGCTTCTCCTTATATACAGGAAGCAGATCACATCCCAAAGACAGCTACTCAGCTGCTTGTAGTAGATCCCACCATGGAGCTGATTGCTAGTCTCATCATGGGGAATAACTACCACCAGTTGCCCAACCACTCAACCAGGTCCAGCCAAGTTGACATACAAATTTAAATATCCCACAATATATTTTAGAAAGAATACTTTCTTTAATTTTATTTCTTAAGCTAAAAAGCTTAGTGAAACATCACTGCCTTTCTTCTGTAGTGCTGCTATAACAGAAATACCACAAGCGGATGGCTTTAACAAAGAGGAATTTATTCTCTTACAGTTTAGGAGGCTAGAAGTCTGAATTCAAAGTGCCCGCTCTAGGGGCTGGTGAAGGCCTCTTGACCTTGGCTTCAGTTCTGCCTGTTGTTCCAGGCCTACTAGAGCTGGAGGCTTCTTTATTTTTTCTCTTTTCCTTCCTTCCTTCCTTCCTTCCTTCCTTCCTTCCCTCCTTCCCTCCCTCCTTTTCTCCTTCCTTCCTTCCTTCCCTCTCTCTCTCTTTCTTCCCTCCCTTCTTTCTTTCTTTCTCTTCCTCCCTCCCTGTCTTTCTATTCCTTCATTCCTTCTGCCCTCCTTCCCTTGCTCTCTCCCTCCCTCCCTCCCACCCTTCCTTCCTTCCTTCCTTACATTTTATTTTTGCAGTGTTCCCTCCCCTCCCACCCCTGGCAACCAAAAAGGAAAGTTTCCTTCCATATATAAACCTTTCCTTGACATTTTACAATAATGAACTAATACAATATTTTTCCTTCTGTGATTGACTTATTTCACTGAGCATAATTTCCTCCATGTTCATCCACATTCTGTGGTGTTTTGCAGATTCTACATTATTCTTTAGTGTTGCATAGTATTCCATTATGTGTATGTATCACAGTTTGGTTTTCCATTCTTCTCTTGATGGGTACCTAAGTTGCTTCCATCTTTTGGCTATTGTAAATAGTGCTGCAATGAACATGAATGGATGTGAATATATCTGTTCTTGTCCTGGCTCTCACTTCTTTAGGATATATACCTAGTAATAGGATTGCTGGGTCAAATGGTATTTTTAATTCCAACTTTTTAAGGAATCTCCATACTGCTTTCCACAGTGGTTGTATCATTTTACAGTTCCATTAGCAGTGTAAGAGAGTCTCAATCTTTCCACATCCTCACCAGCATTTGTTAGTTTCTGTCTTGTTGAACTCTGCCATTAGTGCTGGGGCAAGATGGTATCTCGTTTTCATTTGCATCTTTCTAATGGCTAAAGACCGTGAACATTTCTGAAACTAGAGGCTTCCAGATTCATGCAGCTGCTGGCTGTTGAGGCTGATGAACCCAAAATTGACAGGTAAAATGGCACGATCCCAAGATCACAGGCCACACAGCAGGCCGTTGATTCAAGTTCAGGAACATTCCCATGGTCGGCAGGCAACATGGCCCAAAATGTACCGGAAAGCTAGAGACCTTTCCCAAAGCTTCTCCTTATGTACTGGAAGTGGGCCACACACAGAAGGTAACTCCCCTTCAACTATTCAGCTGCTCACAGTGGATTTCACCATGGAGGTGATTACAATCTCATCATGGAGAATAACTACATCCAGGTGCCAAGTCACTCAGAACCATGGTCCAACCAAGTTGATACAGAATCTTAACAACCACTATCACATATTCAAAATCTCATACTTTTACAGGCATTGATTATAATATGTAGTTTGATTATATTATATAATCTGATTATAATCAGAATCACTATCAAAAACTTTGTTAACACTTAAAATACAGTAACAGTTTAAATTGAAATTAAGGGCCAGTTTATCTAATCATTGTCTGCTTGGCTAAGGATTATTGACCATGCGTATTTGAATCTGAGGAAAAATACTTCCTGGGAGTGAAAACTTCTCTCCAATCCAATTTTTTGCAAAATGTCAAACTCTGGCTATAGCCTTTGGAATAGGAACTTTATGGAACATATTTGTGTATCCCTGTATTTGGTGTACAATGTTTGTATTAATGTAATTAAAGGTAAATTTTAAAATAATGGATACAGGTAGAAAAATGAAGAAATAATATATTAATATATCAATGAATTCATACCCACTGAACAAATCAATATAATCATCATCCAGATCAAAAAACAGAACATCCCCTACACCTCTGCCAGTCAGTACTCACTCCCTTCTCCCCAAAGGTATCCACTCTCCTCACTTCAAAGTCATAGATTAGTTTTTCTGGTTTTAAACTTTGTATAAATATAATTATACACTAAGGATTCCTTTATGTTTATCTTATTACACTTACCATTGGGCTTTAAACTTCATTCCTATGTGTTCTGGTTCACTTTTGTTGCTTTTTAACATATATATATACTGTAGATTAACCATTCTACAGGTAATAAACCTCTCTCTTTTTTTTTTTTTTTTTTTTTTTACAGTTTGGGACTATTACAAATAAGGTTGCTTTGAATATTCTTGTACAGATTATTTTGATGCATTTATGTATGTGTTTCTGTGAGGGTATATAACCAGAAGTTAAAATGTTGAATTATAGGGTATAGTGTATGCTCAAATTTAATCAATAAAGCAAACAGTTGTCCAAAGCAATTTTCACAAATTATATTTCACATTCTTAGCAACTCTTGACATTGTCAGTCACAGTAGCATTCTCCCTCTTTCTACATTTTGGCAATCAAAAAATCTGTGTGGATTTGCCTATTCTAAACAATTAATACTAATTGAATTACACAATACATTATCTTGTGTTTGACTTCTTTCATTTAGCAGAATGTCTTCAAAGTTCATTTAACTTGTAGTATGTACAGGTACTTAATTCCTTTTTGTGATTGAATAGATATACACATTATGTTTATATATCAGTTGATGGGCATTTAAATTACTTTTACTTTTAAACTATGTTGTTATGAACATTCATGTACACATATTTGTGTGATATATGTAATCAGCTCTCTGGGGTATATGCCAATAAGTTGAATTGCTGGGTCATATAGTAAACCTATGTTCAACTTTTTGAATAACAGACAAATTTTTCCACAGTAGCTGCACCATTTTGCATTCCACCAACTGTGATGGTTGCAATTCTCCACATCCTTGTCAACACATGTTACAGTCAGTCATTTTAATTGTAGTCTTTCTAGCAATTGTGAAGAGGTAAATCCTTGTGGTTTTCATTTTTATTTCGCTAATGGTTAATGATGTTACGCATATTAATCTGCTTATTGGACATTTGTATATCTTTTTTGAGAAATGGCTATTCATTTTGTTATTGTTGTTGTCCATTTTTAAATGGGTCATTTGTCCTTTTACTATTAAGTTGTTATATGTACATATATATTCATTTTTATACATTGCTGTATACCACTGAGTCAATTCCAACTCATAGCTCCCCTATAATACAGAATAGAACTGCCCTACAGGGAGCTCTGGTAGCATAGTGGCTAAGACACTTGCCTGCTAACCAGACGGCTGGCGGTTCAAACCCACCAGCCACTCCTCGGAAGGAAGGTTGGGCA
>NW_006921633.1:5790655-5796347 GCF_000298275.1 Orycteropus afer afer | reverse complement strand
GGAGGTCTCAAAGCTTTACCTTATCCATAGGAGTAAGGCTGAGTTTACTCAGATGATGCAGCTCTTTCCCAGTCCTATTTTGAGAGCCTTCTAACCTAACTGGACTATTCATAAAGTTGTGTGGTAATGTATCAGTGTTTCTTTGCTATTCATAAGGTTTTCCCAGGCCAATTATTTGAGAAGTAGACAGCCTCTTCCTTCTTCCTAATCTGCCTCAGTCTGTAAGGTGGGATGATACCTGTGCACCATGTGCATCCCGCTGGGTTAGAAACACCGGTGGCTCAGCTTCAAAACTCACATCAATATGTTACCATGGTAGGACAAACCAACAGACAAGTTTGCCTCCCTGTTGAAAACCTCTTGTAGCACCCTTACCTGGGTCCCTGCGGCTGACTCCTCCTCTGTCCGAGTTCCTGGATTTTTTATCCCCTTTCTCCCACTCTCCTGCCCTGCTGCTTTGGGCATGCCTGAGTTCCCTCTTCTCACCTGGATCCCTGCATCTGACTGGTCCTCTGTCTGGGTTGCTGGTTTTTTATCGCCTTTCTCTCGTTCTCCCACCCTGCTGCTTTGGGTGTTCCTGAGTTCCCTGTTCTCACCTGGATCTCTGCAGCTGACTGGTCTTCTGTTCGAGTTCCTGGCTTTTAATCCCTTTTTTCCTGCTCTCCCTCACTGCTGCTTTGGGTGTGCCTGATTTCCCTCTCCACACCTGGATCCCTGTATCTGCATGCTTCTCTGTCAGGGTTCCAGGCTTTTAATCCCCTTTTTTTCCTGGTCTCCCACACTTCTGCTTTGGGTGTGGCTGAGTTCATCTCCTCACCTGGATCCCTGCAGCTGACTGCAAGGGTTAATGAACCCCAAATCTGCAGGTCAGAAGTCGGGTGCTGGCTCATGAGGTTGCAAGAGCTGGTAAATCTAAAGTCTGCAGGTTGGACAGCAGGTTGAAGTCTTCTCATCTTCCATGAGCCAGGGGTCAAATGCTACAAGACAAATGCAAGATGGAAAGAGAGAGGTTTCCAGATCATCCTTTTATATTATGGAAGCAGACCATACCTGCAAGGAAACTCCACTTTCAACAGATTGGATAATCACATCAGATCACAAAATGGGAAATGATTACATAGTGTCTTCCAAATTAATGAGAATCATACTCTAGCCAAGTTGACAATAACCTTAACAATCTGCTATGGATTTTATTGTGTCCTTCAAAGATATGTGTTTTAAGGAGCTCTGGTAGCATAGTGCCTAAGGGACTTGACTGCTCACCAGAAGGCTGGTGGTTTAAACCCACCAGCCACTCCTCAGAAGGAAGGTTGGGCAATCCTACTTCTGTAGTGATACTGCCTCGGAAACCCAAGGAGGGGTCATTATGAGTCGGGGCCGACTCGATGGCAAACAACAACAACAACAACATGCCTGTAGTTACAATCTCATTAGGGAAAGTGTTGCCTGTGTTATGATACTAAGTCAGGATTAGTGGAGGATGTATCTTGAGTCAATCTCATTCAAGATATAAAAGGAGCAGAATAACCAAGCAGAGGTCAGGGAAAAAATGCCACACCACTTGAAGATCACCAAAGATTTAAGGAACAAACACATTTCCCTAGAGCCAACACAAACAGAAAGCCTTTCTCTAGAACCAGTATCCTGTATTTGGACTTCTAGCCTCCTAAACAGTGAGAAAATAAATTTCTATTTGCTAAAGCCATCAACTTGTGATAATTCTGTTATAGCAGCACTGGATAACTATGAAACAATCAAATCCCTTTGGCTGCCTTTGCATTTGGTGTCATTGCTGCAAAAACAATGCTTAACTGATGGTAACAAATAATTATGCCTATGTTTTATTCCAAAAGCTTTATAGTTTTAATTCTTATTTAATTAGTTCATGCATTAGTTCATGCATTTTGATTAAAATTTTGAATATGGTGTATATACAATATACATATATTTGTATATAGTTGGAGTCTAGATTAATTATCTTGCATGTACATGTCTAGTTACAGCACTATTTGTGGAAAATATTATTCTTCTTCATTTAATTATCTTGACAGCCTTATGGAAAATCAATTAGCCATAAATGCATGGGTTATTCTGAACTCTCAGATCCACTTAATGTATATTGTATATGTCTATACTTATGACAGTAGAACATCATATTTATTACTATATCATTGTAGTGAATTTTGAAATTGGGAAGTGTGAATCCTCTATTTTTTTCCTCTTTTTTAAGATTATTTTTGGATATTCTAACTTTCTTGAATTTCAGCTTGTTAATTTCTGTTAAAATCCAGCTGAAATTCTCATAAGATTATGTAGAATCTGTAGATAAATAAGAGGAATATTTTAGCAATATTAATTCTCCAATCTGTTGAACATGGGATGTCTTTCCAAATTTTGAAATTTGTAAGTGTGGATCCTCTTATTTTATTCCTCTTTTTAAAGACTGACTAATTTTATCATGAAAGAGTGTGCAATTTCATGTATAAATTATTATGGATTTTTGCTATTTTTATTAATATTCTAATTACATGGACTTATTATGTGTTGAGACAAATCTTCATTCCTGGAATAAATCCTATTTGTTATTGTTTAAGGGGCTCAGGTGGTGCAAATGGTTTGCTCTTGGCTACTAACTAGAAGGTTGGCTGTTCAAATCCATCCAGAGCCTCCATAGAAAAAAAGGTCTGGAGACCTGGCTTTGTACTATTAGAGCCAATAAAACCTTGTGTACTGTTTACTTTGAAGCACAAGGGATCACAATGATTTGGTTCTTTTTTGGAGGGGCTTATAAATTTACCATTTTTTTTTTGTTGTTGTTATTGCTGGATTATAAATTATTCCATTAAGATCAGAGAATCTACTTTTCATGTTATCAATTATTTTAATTTATTGAGACTTTTTTTTATGATCTAATGTCCATTACAATGATTCATGTAAAGTTAAGAATGTGTGTTTACTATATATTGGGTGAAGTGTCCAATAGATATCTGTTAGGTACATTTGGTTTATAGTGCTCATGTTTTCTGTTTCCCTGCTGGTTTTCTGTATTGCAGCTTCATTCATTATTGAAAATTTGATATTGGAGTTTCAAGTCTTTTTGTAGAATTATGCGTTTCTCCCATCAGATATATCATTTTTTGATTCATGTATTTTCAGGTTCTGTTTTTGGGTGCATATATGTTTGTCATCAATTTTCATTAATTATCAAGATCTCTCCTGAAGTACAATGCTGTCAGTGATTATATCCACACACTTACAAGGAAGACCAGTTAATATGACTATTATTCAAATTTATGCACCAAATACTAAAGGCAAAGATAAAGAAATTGAAGATTTTTACCAACTTCTGCAGTCTGAGATTGACCAAACATGCAATCAAGATGTACTGATAATTACTGCTGATTGAAATGCAGATGTTGGAAAAGAGAAGAAACATTAGTAGTTGGAAAATATGGCTTGTTGATAGAAATAATGCTGAAGACTCCATGATAGAACTTTTCAAGACCAATGACTTATTCACTGCAAATAATTTTTTCAACAACATAAATGGCAATTACACACGTGGACTTCAGATGGAATATACAGGAATTGAAGCAAGTGTATCCGTGAACAGAGGCTATAGAGAAGCTCAGAGTCAGCAATCAGAACAAAGCCAGGAGCTGACTGTGGAACAGATCATCAACTTGGACTTGCTCATATGCAAGTGATTATATCCCACCTGGACTTAGAGACAATCTGAAGAATAGATTTGACACATTGAACACCAATGCCCATAGACCAGATGAGTTGAGAGATGACATTAAGAACAACATACATGAAGAAAGCAAAATGTCATTAAAAAGATAGGAAAGGAAGAAAGACCAAAATGGATGACAGAAGATACTCTGAAGCTTTTTCAAGAATGGATAAAGTAGCAAAGAAAATGGAAGAAATGATAAAATAAAAGATCTGAAGAGATGATTTTAAAGGGAAGTTTGAAAAGACAAAGTAAAGTACTATAATGAAATGTGAGGAGACCTGGAATTAAAAAAGCAAAAGGAAAGAAAACAGTCAGCATTTCTAAAACTGAAAGAACTAAAGAAAAAAATTCAAGGCTCGAGTTACAGTATTGAAGGATTCTATTGGCAAAATTCTGAACAATGTAAAAAGCATCAAAAGAATTAAGGATTACAAGTATCACTGTAGCAAAAAAAAAAAAATTGGTCAATGTTCAATCAATTTTCAGGAGGTAGCATAAAATTAAGGAAGAATAAACTGTACTAAAGGGATTGGAAAAAAAAAATAATAATAAGGCTCCAGGAATTGACAGCATATCCACTGACATATTTTAACAAACAGAAGCAGTGCTGGAGGCCCTCACTCATTTTCAAATAAATTTGTAAGAGAGCTACCTGACCAAAAAATTGGAAGAGATTCATATTTGTACCCATTCCAAAGAAAGATGATCCAATAGATTTCAAAAATTATTGAACAATATCATTAATATCACATTTCAGTAAAATTTTGCTGAAGATAATTCAAAAATTATTGCAGCAGTAAAATGACAGGGAACTGCCAGAAATTCAACTCGCATTCAAAAGTGGATGTGGAACTAGGGATATCATTGCTGATGTTAGATGAATCTTGGGTGAAAGTAAATAATACCAGAAAGATATTTACCATTGTTTTACTGATTACGCAAAGGTGTTTGACTTCGTGGATCACAACAAATTATTAACATTGCGACAAATGGGAATTCCAGAACATTTTGTTGTCCTCATGAGGCGCCTGTATATAGACAAAAGCTGTTCTTCAAACAGAACACGGGGATACTGAATGATTTAAAATCTGGAAAGATGTGTGTCAGGGTTGTATCCTTTCACCATGCTTGTTCACTCTGTATGCTGAGCAAGTATCCGAGAAGCTGGACTACATGAAGAAGAATGTGGCATTAAGATTGGACTAGGAGTTGTTAACAACCTGAAACATGGAACTAACACAAACTTGCTTGCTGAAAGTGAATATGATTTGAAGCAATTATTGAGGATCAAAGACTCCAGCCTTCAGTATGGATTAATCCTCAACATGAAGAAAACAAAAAACCTCACAATCTGAGCAATAAGCAACATCATAATAAATGGAGAAAAGATTGAAGTCATCAGGAATTTAATTTTACTTGAACCCACAATCAATACCCATGGAAACACCAGTCAAGAAATCAAAGGATGTATTACACTGGACAAATTTGCTACAAAAGACCTCTTTAAAATGTTAAAGAATAAAGATGTAGCTTTGATGAATAAGGTGAACCTGTTCTTTTCAATCGCCTCATATGCATGGACAATGAATAAGGAAAACTGAAGAAAAATTAAGAATAATTGATGCATTTGGATTGTGGTGTTGGTGGAGAATACTGAAAATACCATCAACTGTCAGAAAAGGAACAAATCTGTCTTGAAAGAAGTGCAGCTGGAAAGTACCTTAGATGCAAGAATGGCCAGACATTGTCTAACATACTTAAGCCATGTCGTAAGGAATTAGTCTCTACAGAAGTGGAGGGAGAGAGAAAAAGAGGAAGACCCTTAAAGAGACGGATTGACACAGTGGCTACAATGATAGGCTCAAGCATAGTAAATTGTGAAGACGGCACAGGACTGGCCATGTTTTATTTTGTTGTACATAGGATCACTATGAGTCGGAACTGACTTGATGG
>NW_006921633.1:5787100-5790555 GCF_000298275.1 Orycteropus afer afer | reverse complement strand
CGGGGGTGAGCAGAGTTTCAACCAGGAACAGGGATGAATTGACGTTTTTATCATTACAAAATGTCTTCCTTTGTCACTTATAAAATTTTTGTCTTAAAGTTTATTTTCTTTATTATCATTATGGCCCTTCATCTCAATTTTGCTTACTATTTGGTTGGTATATCTTTTTCTATAATTTTACTTGAAATCTTGTTTCTTTAAATATAACTTGTGTCTTCTCTAGACAGGTTGTAAATGGAATATAAAAATACAGAAGTAAATAAATATCCTTCCTGCCAGTACCCGTGTTTTTATTGGTGTGTTTAATATGTTTAAATTTAATGTAATTACTGATATGTTATGATTTGTGTGTGCTATTTTAGTGTTTATTTTCTTATATATCTTTAGTATTTATTGTCTATATGTCTTTTCTATATATCATTTGGTTCTCTCTTTATGATAGTCTCCTTTTCTTTTTTTTTTTAATTTTACTGTGCTTTGGATGCCAGTGTTCAAAGCAAATTTGTTTTACATCCAACAGTTCCTGCACATTTGATTTCACACCCCAATTACTATCCCCAACCATAAAAAACTCTCCTTCCCTCCCTTCTCTGCTACTGCTCCCTCCCTGTGCTCTTCTTAACTGTGCACTTCTGTCTGTCCAGCTTTCCTTCTATGTGAATGCTGCCCCTCTGGTGTCTCATGGCTGATTGCTGTAAGGGGTGCAACTCCCCAGAGTAGGTGGGTGCATCTCCCTGGGGTAGGTGTTCTGCATGTAGATCTTTGTACTGTTGGGCTGAGAGCCAATCTATGGGAGTGAGTCCACTTCTACATCCAAAGGGCAACTGGGAGCGATAGGCTCAGGGATTCCACCAGTCTCTATTCAACCAGTAATTCTGGTCATTTTTGTATTTTTTAATTTTGTTCTACATATTTCCTTCTACTCTATCCAGGATCTCCAGTTTTGATCTCTTTCTGAGTGGTTGGCATTAGTAGCTGGGCACCATCTAGTTCTTCTGGTCTCAGGTCCCTGTGGTCCATCTTATACTTGGACTAATTGTTTCCAGATGCCTTTGCTTTTCTTCACTCTGATTCAGATGAGAGGAGACTAATGGTTGCCCCTTAGAAGACTGCTCAAAAGCTTTTAAGACCCTAGTTGCTACTCACCAAAGTAGGGTGTAGAACAAGATTTTTATGTACTATGTTGTGCCAATTGATCACGATGTCTTCCAAGACTATGGTCCCACATTGGCAGTCCTGGTGATTCTCTCTCTTGAGATCTTAGGTTGTCTCTGAGAAGTTACTCCAACTCTGTCTTCTTATGCTTCTGTAATGTAGGTAGCTAATTTTGTACCACAAGTGCATGTTTAAGATTATCTTTAGCTAAATCTCTCCTGGATCTAGGGTATATTCCTGTTTGCCTACCCTCACCTGATCTCACCTGTCTTTGCATTTATCTGTAATGTGGTGTTTGGTATTAGTGGTAACACAAAATTGTGCATGTACTAGTATTTGTCTCTGTTGTCTATATCGTTTGTACACATTTCAGTGCCCTCCCTTTTCTCAGTGTCGTCATGCTGGTCACAGACTCTCTCCATACCATCCCTCCCCACACTCAAATCAATATGAGACCCCCAACTAGTCTGAAATTTTCCCTCCCTTTCCTCCCATCCCTAGTAACCAACAAAGTGATTTTCTTCTCCTGAGTAAAACTTTGCTTTAGCTTTTTGGAGAAGTCTTTTGATGCACATCAGAATTTATTTTTTAAAAGATCCTGGTCATGTAGCCTCTCTTCCACTTCCTGTGCATTTTGACTTATGCTGGATAGTCTATTTATGCCATAGATCAGGGCCCCTAGATTTGTCCCTATTTTATCTTTGGTGAGCTTTATAGTTTGGGGCTTTACATTTAAATCTTTGATGCAACTTGAGTTTGTTTCTGTGTATGGGGTGAGGCCTGGGACTTGTTTCATTTTTCTTCAAGTGGATATTCAATTTTGCCAGCACTATTTGTTAAAAAGGGTATCTCTCCCCCATTTGATGGGTTTTGGTCCATTTTCTGAGAGCAGCTGTCCATGGATGGATGATTTCTGGGTTTTTGATGCTGTTCCATTGGACTGTCTATAGTACCACTACCACATTGTTTTAACTACTGTGGATGTATAGTAGGTTTTGAGATCTGGAAGTATGAGACTTCTACGTTGCTTTTCTTCTTCAGTAGTGCTTTGCTTATCTGAGGTCTCTTTCCTTTCCTATGAAATTAGTGATTTTTTTCCATGTCCTTAAAAAATGTTGAGGAAATCTGGATCGGGATTGCATTGAATGTGTAGATTGCTTTGGTATTATTGACATTTTCACAGCATTCTGTCTTCCTATCCATGAGCAAGGCAAGTTCTTCCACTTATGTAGAACCTTTGTAGTTTCTTGTAGTAGTGTTTTGCAGTTTTCTTTGTACAGATCTTTTGTGTCTCTGGTAAAATTTACTCCTAAATGTTGTATCTTTTCAATGTTGTTGTTGTTGTTGTTATTTGCCGTCGAGTCGGCCCCGACTCATAGCGACCCCTATTATAAATGTTATTGTTTTCCTTATTTCCTTTTCAGATGCCTCTTTATTGATGCAGAGGATTCCAACTGATTTTTGTATGTTGACCTTGTATCTTCCAGTTTGCTAAACCTTTCTATTAGTTCCAGCAAATTTTTTGCTGAATCTCTTGGGTCTTCTCTGCATAAACCAAAAATCCAAACTCACCGCCATCGAGTCAGATCTGACTCATAGTGACCTCTCCTTGGGTTTCCAAGGAATATAACTATGGAAGTAGATTGTCCAACCTTTCTTCCAAGGAGTGGCTGGTGGGTTTTAACCACCAGCCTTCTGGTTACCAGTCAAATGCCTTAGGCACTACACCCCCAGAACAAGGATGATGTTATCTGCTAATGGAGATAGCTTTACTTCTTGTTTGCCATTTTGGATGTCTTTTATTTCTCTTCCTTGCATTATTGCCCTGGCTAGGACTTCCAATACAATGTCAAATAGAAGCAGTGATAGAGGGCATCCTTGTCTTGTTCCTATTCACAAGGAGAATGCTTTGAGTCTTTTTCTCCATTAACAAAAATGTTGGCTGTTGGCTTTGTGTAAATACCCTTTATTATGTTGAAGATTTTCCTTTCTATACCTATATTGCTGAGAATTTTGAACAGGGATGGATGCTGATTTTTTCCAAATGTCTTTTCAGCATTGATTGATATGATCATATGGTTATTTTGTTTTGTTTTGCTTATGTAGTGGATTACATTGATTGTTTATCTGATGTTGAACCATCCTTATAAACCTGGTATGAATAACCTTGGTATCATAACCTTGGTTATGATGTATTATTTGTTTGATATGTTGTTGATTTCTGTTGCCTAGGATTTTGTTGAAGATTTTTGCATCTATATTCATGAGGGATAATGGTTTATATTTTCATTTTTAGTGGT
>NW_006921633.1:5768194-5786365 GCF_000298275.1 Orycteropus afer afer | reverse complement strand
AGGCAGTATCACTACGGAAGTAGATTGTCCAACCTTCCTTCCGAGGAGTGGCTGGTGGGTTTGAACGGCCAGCCTTCTGGTTAGCAGGCAAGTGCCTTAGCCACTATGCTACCAGAGCTCCTCGACTTCTGAGTACTGCTTTCATTTTGTCCCAAAAGTTTTGGTAAGTTGTACTTCATTCTCATTTGTTTCTAGGATTTTTTTTTTTTTTTTATTTCCCATTTTATTTCTTCTGCTACCCAGTAGTTTTTGAGTAGTGTGTTGTTCAATTTCCCCATATTTGAATTTTTTTCCTTGATCTTTCTATTATTGATTTCTAATTTTATAACATTGTGATCCAAGATGTTTTGTAGTAGTTTAATGGAATTTACTGAAGCTTGTCTTGTGTCCTAACATATTGTCTACTCTGGAGAATGATCCATGTGCATCAGAGAAGAATGTGTATTATGCTTTTGTTGGGTGGAGTGCTCTGTATATGTCTTTGAGGTCAAGTTGTTTGATTATATTATTGAGTTATTCTGTATCTATGTTGAGTTTTTTTGTAGTTGTTCTGTTCCTCCTTGAAAGTGGTTTGTTAAAGTCTCCTACTACTATTGTAGAGTTGCCTATTTTTCCTTTCAATACAATTAATATTTGCTTTATGTATTTTGGAACTCTTTCATTGGGTGCATAGATATTTATTACTGTAATGTCTCCTGGTCAATTGACACTTTTATCAGCATATAGTCTCCTTCTTCATCCTTTATGCTGTTTATCACTTGATGTCTGTATTATGAGAGATTATTATTGCCACCCCTGCTCTTTTTTGATTAGCATTAGCTTGATAATTTTTTTCCATCCCTTGATTTTTAATTTGTTTTTATGTTTGTGTCTAAGGTGGGTCTTGTAGGCAGCATATCACTGGGTCTTGTTTTCTTATCCAATCTGCCACCTTCTTTGTCTTGACTGGTGCATTTAGTCAATTATCATTGAGTGTAATTCATGATAGATCTTAATCTATTGCTCTCATTTTATTGTGATATGTTGTGTTGTTGATGATTTCCTTGTTTCAAATATTTTTCTGTTCTGAGTTCATTTTGTTATCAAATGTTTCTTCTGTTTTCTTCATTATTGTTGGTTTTGTGCTTACTAAACCCATGTGTTTTTCTTCTTTCTGAATTTGCTTGGAAGGATTGTTAACTTCCTTGTGGTTACCCTGAAGTAAATTCTTATCCTGTAAGTGTTGAACACTCTGTTCTAAAAGACATTGCCCTGTTCTCCTGTCCATTTGGAAGTTTTTGATTAGAACTTTTATTCCCTCTTTTTGCTTTGTTGCTGGTGTTATCTGCGGATCGACTCCCTTACTTCTCTGTGTACATTAATTCATGAGTTTATTTTGAGCATCTATTTCTGATTTGATTTCTAAGTGTGGTGTCAAGTGTCTTGATTTTAATTTGTTGTTTTTTATTGTGGGTTTTCTATTGGAAGGACTCTTATTAGTATTTCTTGTAGAGGTGGCCTGGTTTTCACAAATTCCCTTAATTTGTGTTTGTCTCAGAATGTCTTGATTGCACTCTCATATTTGAGGACAATTTGGCTGGATATATAATTCTTTGTTGGCAGTTCTTTTCCTTCAAGGTTTTATATATGCTATCCCATTGCCTTCTTGCCTGCATGGTTTCTGGTGAGAAATCAGAGCTTAGTCTTATTGGTAGTCCATTGTAGGTGACATTTCATTTTTCCTGAGCTGCTCTCAAGGTTCTTTGTCTTTGGTTTTGGAGACTTTGATTATAATATGTCTTGGTTACTTTCTCTTGGGATCTATCCTGTATGGGATTTATTGAGCTTTTGGATAAATATCTTTTCTTCCTTCATAATATGGGGAAAATATTCTGCTAGCAAGTCTTTGACAATTTTTTCAGGTTTCTTTCTTTCTTTCTTTCTTTTTCCACCTCCTCTTATTCCAGTATTCCAATCAGGCATAGTTTGTTTCTTTTCATGGAATCACATATAACTCCTAGGTTCTCTTCATTTCTCTTAAATCTTTGATCTGATTTTTCTTCATACAGGCTGACATCAAGGGATTTGTCTTCTAGTTGGGAAATGTGTTCTTTAGCCAGTTCTAGTCTATTCTTTGTCTTTCCACTGTGTTATCTATCCCTGTAATTTTAGTATTAATCTTCTGGATTTCTAATTGCTATTTTTGTATGAGTTCTAATTGTGTATTTATCTTGTTATTCTGCTCTTGAATGACTTTTCTGGATTCTTCAAGGGTGCTGTCTGTTTGCTTGTTATTTCTCTTTATGGTTTCCTTGAGCCTTGGAAAGTCTTATATATATATATATATATATATATATATATATATCTTCTAAATTCCTTCTCAGATAGTTATATTGCTTGAGCTTCTTCCATAATAGATCATTCTTTATCCTGAGCTTTTATTTATATTGTCTTTTTCTGTTTTTTGTTTGTTTGTTTGTTTTGATTTGAGTCTGTCTGTTATTTCCTAGACATTTTGGAGTTGTTGTTTTTAATTGTTAGTTATGTATTGATTTTTTTCACCCTGATTTCATATTTTACTGTATCTGGAAGTGTGGAGCAGTTATACATCTTTTGTTATTAACTTGACTATACTGGGTTGCTCTCCAGCTTTCTTTGTGTTTGTGAAATCACCAGTGGGGATGTTGGAGCAGGTCTCTATTCATCATGAAGATTATTTGGAGTTGGGATGAGCAGGTGTTTCCCACCATCTGTCATGGATCCTGTGATGCAGGAGCTATTGGTGTTACCTGTCTGTTGATTGAGGCATTCAGTACAATAACTCTGGCTGCATGGTGGAGGTTTAATATATTTCCCTCAGAGCTAGAGGTCACCTTGACAAACTCCCGGTGTGGCTATTCTGAGTACCCAATTCTTGTGGTTTCCATGATTTTTTTTTTCCTCCTTCCTTCCCTCTTCATCAACCTGTTTTGTATTTCTTATGACTCTTCTCCATTTCTGTCTCTTCTGGGTGGGTTCATTTGTTTTTCCCAGTTATTTAATCTGCTCTGTTTCTTCACCTTCACTGAGTTTAATACTGTATCTTCTGCTTAGTTGCTCATAACTCCAGTATCATTATTTGTATCTGCTTTACCTAGTTAAAGAGCTATGGTGGTGCAGTGCTTAAGGCATTTGACTACTAACCACAGGGTTGATGGTTCAAACCCACCAGCTACTCCACAGAAGGAAGACTGGGCAACCTACTTCTGTAAAGATTTACCACCTTGGAAACCCAAAGGTAGTCACTATGAGTCAGAATTGACTCAATAGCAGTGAGTTTTTGTGTTTTTTGTTTATTTAGTTACTTAGAGTCTCAGTTGGAAGAGAGAACAAATGTGTGGGTTATTGATATAACACCATCTTCCTTTCTCTACCTCCGTTTTTTTTAAGTGTATGTTTTCTAGTGGACCAGTTTAATTCCTTTGACTTATTTTGCTGTTTTTTGTGTTATTTTTCTCACTAATTGCCTTGAGAATTACAATTAAATCACAACATATTAAGTGTTAATAAATACAAGTTAATTAGAATAGTATACAGAAACTCCACTTTTATATATGTTCACTCTTATATATTATTATGTAACATCTATATCACTATAAATAGGGGCTTTAGAGGTAGTCTGTTGCAAGTACTCCCCACAACAGTAATCTCTCTTTGGAAAATTTGAAGATAAATTGACAAGCACATATACACACATAAACACAGAGAGGCAGAAAGTAGAATGTAGAACTATGAAAAGATACACTTAATATGATGGGAGAAGCAAAAGGAAAAATAAAAAGGAAGAAAAGGGAAGAGAGAGTGATTGAAAGAGAAAGGGAAGAGGAAAACAAGCAGGAGGAAGAAGAGGTAGTAAAGAGAGACACAAAAATCTCAGACATAAAGTAAAGAGCATAAGACACTCACATCTCATTGGATAGCATAAGAACCATGTCTCCAGATTTTCACTCGGGTCAGTAGAGTTGCCATTGTATTATGTAAATAAATAGTTATTATTCCAGTCCTTTGTGAACTCTGTGTACAGCTGCTTGACCAGTATGGGGATTTTTTTTTAATATATATATCCTGTGTATTTGTATGTTACCTGAAACAATTTGATTATATCTCTATTCCTTGAAACTTGAGAGGCTAATTAATGGAATTCTGAATGAATGTTCTTTGTTGTTGTTGTTATTTGCCGTCAAGTCGGCCCCAACTCATAGCGACCCCTCCTTGGGTTTCTGAGGCAGTATCACTACGGAAGTAGGATTGCCCAACCTTCCTTCTGAGGAGTGGCTGGTGGATTTGAACCGCCAGCCTTCTGGTTAGCAGTCAAGTGCCTTAGGCACTATGCTACCAGAGCTCCTAATATTCTTTATTATTTTTTTATTTAGAATATTATTTATTTAGAATATTCTTTAGAATTAGGAAAAGTGTTATGTGAGAAGACTAAGAAGTAACATATCTTTACATATCAAAAGAAAACAACATTTAAATGAAATCTTTACCATTAAAGATAATGTTAATTTAAGATACAGTGTTTTGATTGGAACTAACTTACTGTCTTAATTTTAATAGGATATGGGTCATGTTTGAGAAAACAGGGAAATACATCATGGAAACAAAATATCATTTTAGGACATGCATCCTAATCCTAGGATAAGAGTTTCAATTGATAGAATAATTTTTAAAAATTAGGGGAAGCTTCAAAGCTTGCAGGTGGCCATCAAAAGTACAACAATTACCCTATATTCTCTTGGAGAAACAGAGGAAGAGGGAGAGTCAGCAATAGGAGGAGTAAATTAAAGGTGTGACTAATTGTCTCTATAAACAAATACTTCCTTTGGCATGACACCAGAAGAGATGGTGCCTGACTACCATTACTGAATGTTTTGATAAAAGTTGTGTAGAAGAATCCTGATCAAACAGGGGAAGATGCAGAACAGAATTTCTAGTTTTCAAGGAATCCAGACTTTGTTGGAGCCATTGATGCTAAATAAACCCTAAAAACTATTGCCTTGTGATAATCTTTACAAACCAAAAATAACCCCTGAAGTCTTCTTAAACCAAACAATGGTTTAGGTGGACAAATAAAGAATATCTATCTTGAGCATTGAGCTCTTTTAAGAACTATTTATATGGAGACAAATTGACAAGAGCAAGTCAAAAAGTATACAGGAGACTTAAGGGGCACTGAGTTTATTTTAATTGGGAGGAACAATTCAGAAAAGGAGAGGGAAATGGTTGTACAATTTTAGGAATGTAATCAATATCACTGAATTGTACATGTAGGAAATGCTGAATTGGTGTATATTCTGCTGTGAATATTCTCAACAGCAATAACATAAATTGAAGAGTGAAAAAAATTCCATAAAAATACTTTCTAGGACTCTGAGTTAAGTAAGAACTTCCATACTGCCTTTACAAATTTATGTTTGGCAACCTCTAAATGGCCTCCTAAATTCTTGTGTATGTGTATTGACACTCTTGTATAGGTTACTCACACATTAAACAGGGTTGACTAGTGTAGCTGTGGTGCAGGAAATTGCTTGGTATGGCTCTTCTAGGTATGGTCTTTGTGACTCCCACCAGATAATTGGGTGGTGCTATGTAAATGTGAAGTGTTTTGTGGCCCACCAAGGGATTGGATAGTTTGCTAGTGATGTAAATAAAGTACATGACAAAGAATGTGTATGGGACCCTAGTATGGGGATTGGTCAGTTTTGCCATTCCACTTGGCTTAAAATGAGCTATTCAAGAGGTTGAAAGAGAGAATCTCACTACCATCGAGAAAGAACAATCAAGAGTGGGAGTGTGTCCTTGAATCCAAAATCCTTGTGCAAAGAATGATGTGAGATGGCAAAACAGAGGTAGCAGAACCAAGAAATCAACAGGAGACAGAGTGGTGATCTTGCTGCCACTCACAGTGAGAAAGGTGAGTGCCTATGGACAGATGACCTAAAAGAGCTTTGTAACACTTAACCAAGTGGGACAGGGGCCTGGCTGAGAGGCCAAGGGCCAAAGTAAGATGTGCCTGCAGGTATAGCCAAGGGGAAGCTGTCTTGATTGAAGAATTGTATCCTGAGTGTTACTGAACTTGAGTTGTAACCTGTTGTTTCCCTAATAAATGTCCTAATTGTATTGTCACTGAGTTCTGCATAGGCATTGCAATAACTTATAGGATGCAGAAGAGAAGTAGAGAGTGCCATAGGAGGGATGGATTGTGTCAAAATTAGTCTGGAGGGTGGTGGCATATCTGACTTCCACCTCATAGCAATCAGCCTTGGGCTGATGTTGTTGATGGTGATTCTGTCTCCCCTCATGGTGAAGAGTTCAGTAGATGCTGCTTCCACACCCTTTTTGTAACAACTAATATATTTTATATATGAAAAGTGTAGACTCTGAGGTTAGGTGTAAAAAAAAAAAAAAAAAATTGTGGCTTCCTCTTACCTCTCGCTGTGAGCATTATTTTCTGAGAAGAGCCAGCAGCCATGTCATAATAACACTCAAGAGGCCCTATGCAAAGGTTCATGGGTGAAGAACTGAGGCCTCTTGTCAATAGCAAATATCAATCTTAGAAGTAGATCTTCCAGTTCCAGTCAGCCTTTCAACTGACAGAAGCCCTAACTGACATTTTGACTGCACCTTCACATTAGACACATGTCAGAAAGACCCAGCCAAGCTGCCCCTGTATACTACATCCACAGAAAATGGCTAAATAATAAATATCTATTGTTTTAAGCCACAAAATTTTGGGATAATTTGTTAACAGCAATGTACAATGAACACAAGTTTTTGAACTTTCTAATAGGGATACTGCCAAGTAAACATACAAAAATGTGTGAATGCCTTTGTAACTGGTACATGAGCAGAAGTTGGCAGGATTTTGATGATAATATTAGTAAAAGTCTAAAATACCTTGAACAGGCTTTATGAGAAGCATTATGGAAATTGAGGAGTAATAAAAGTATTATTGGAACCTGGGAGTCTGTTTTAGATAATGGAAAATATTTAGGAACACTGCACTTGTTATATTATGGAAGGTAAAAATATACCTAATAGACTAGATAATCTAGCTAAGGAGATTTCCAGGCACTGTTGGAGAAACCTTCTGTGTTCTTTTTCTTTTTTTCTTATTTATTCTAAAATGTGAAAGGAAAGAGATAATCTAAAGGAGGACTGCTAACCAAAAAAGAGTCAGGATATTTGGGTTTTGAATTCACGTCCTATCCTGTTAAAAACTGTAGTAAAATTAAGAAATCGTTCTCAGGCAGAGCAAATCCTGAGTACTGTCTACTATTTTAAAATCTTAGAAAGATTAAATGTGGTAACTCAGAAATTTTCTCAAACTATGGATTGTAAGGATCTAATGAGTTATTTCCAAGCACCCTCAGCAGGATCCCAAAGTAGAAAGGGCTTATCACAAAGTGATTTGTGGGTATGCCCTTGGTCTAATAGAGTGAATCCAAATAAGAGTCACAGAAGATCTACAGAGTTTAAAGGACAATTATATTGGCCAAACACATTCAGATTGTATTGAAAAGAATAGAATAAATAAACCTAGAATAAATAGACCTAAGAAAATAGGTCTTTGGACCCCAAAATATCTACTCAAAGGAATAAGGAAGAGTAAATTATGCAGCAGAAAACTGGCTATTTTCATAGGAAACGAAGGGTTCATCTATCTACTAAGGTACCTACAACTGTGTGCGATGGAAGTAAGTGGCAAAGGGAGAAGAGCTATATCTCATCTCTCCTTCCCTGCCTATTGGCTTCCATACTGCAGTAGATTTGATCTGGGAGGAGGGGTACATGGTCTGAATAACTACCCAACCATTAATTATTATATGGATCTCCATATACTAGTTTCTGAAGCAAGACTATATTTTGTGACTCAAAGTATTTACTAGACTTTGCTTTGTGGTACATAAGAATGATTAACCATTTAATGCAAAACCAGGTCTCTTCTGAGATTGGGCTCTAATGTGGATAGCCACTAAATCAAATGTAAACCAAGATTTCTATGAACAAATTGAGAATTTGTCATTCTAGCTGAGAGTTGACCAGAAGAGTTATTGCATTACTTTGCAAACAAGACAAGGAACAAGGCTAGTTCCACGAATCACTTAGAGAATTTGGCAAGAAAATAAAATTGTTTTGCGACTGCAACACAGAATCCTTTTTTCTTCATTGTAATATATGTGAGTAGATTAAAGTCCTAATTTCTTCGGCCTCTTCACACTGTTCCACTTCTTTGAACCTGTCAGTTTTACTATTTCTTATACTTTATAATACACAGTTTTCTTCTGCAACAATTTTTATCTCAATATTATTTCCTGCTAAACCAAGTGATATGACTGTTTCCAGTGAGAAGAAGTACAGTTTATGCATAAAGAAGGCAGTTTCTAGTATCTTGATCAAATGGATTTCCCTTGGTTTTTCTTCATCCTAAACATTAATTTCTCCTTTTTTCCCCAATTTCTTTCTCTCTCTTTTTTTCTTTGTTAAAACCAAACTTATTGCCATTGAGTTATTCCAAATCAATCCGCTTTGGGTTTCCAAGGCAGTAAATCTTTAAGGAATTAGATTACTAAGTCTTCCTTCTGCAGAGCAGCTGGTAGGTTTGAACCACCAACCTTCTGGTAAGCAGTCAAATGTCCTAGACATCATGCCACCACTTGATCCTCCACTGGTTCCTGCAATTAAGCTTCACAAATACATCCTTAATCTGACCACCCTGTTTTCATTTCCACTTTGCTATCCTAGTCCAAATTGTATGGTCTATTTCAACCAGTATGGTCTCCTAACTGTTCTTGTACTTCCTTTTTTTGCCTCCAGAATCTATTCTCCATAAGGGAATAAGAGTGATACTCTAAGTTTACTGACACGATCATATTATCCATGACATAATTATTTCGAATTGCTTGTCATTGACCTTAAACAATATCAAATTTCTTCCTATACATGCTTCCTGATCTGGCACCTGTCAACATTTGTGATTTCACTTCATACATTGCCTACATTCTTGACTCGTTTTTTTTTTTTTTTCTTTGTGTTTTCAACACACAACCTGGTCACTGTCTTAGAGCTTTTGCTTCTGCTTTTCCATCTTCCTATATTACTCCTTTTCTGTATCATGACATGGCTGTATCTAGAAGGAATCCTTCCTGACCACCCCATCTCAGGTCCTACCCACCTATCTAGAAATTCGCTATCACATTGATCTTTTAGTACTTCATAGTACATATTTTTTATGTGTTAAATACTGTTTTTCTCCATAAAGACCCATAAGGGTAGGGACTTGCTCCATCCTCTTCATAATATAGTCACCTATCCAGATTTATAAATAATAATTAAACTTTAATACATATGGCTTAAAATGAAAAACATATCATTATTAATTTTCTTACATTTGAAACTTAACTTGCTCTTATAGTTTTGTTTTCCTCCCTGAGTTTCTAATTAACTTTTTTTGGGGGAGGCTTCTGTATAGAAGAAGCATATGCCTTCTTCATAGCATTAAAATATCTAGTGTCTTAAAAAATGTGGTTTATACTTTCCTTATTTTATTGTATTTTTTGTAGAATATGCTGTTCTAATTAGGATAAATTGCTTTCAAGGTGCACAGATGTTAACTTGGGGTGTATTTCTATTTTTCTCCTGGGTTAAAGTCACTGTTTAATTTAATCTTTCTTAGTTTCCTATTATTTCAATAATAAAAATTATACTCAGGAAAAGCTTATACAATTTTCATTACTTGTACACATTACTGGGCTATATGAAGAAGAACACAACATTGGGATTGGAGGAAGACTCATTAGCAACCCACAATATACAGAAGACACAACCTTGCTTGCTGAAAGTAAAGAGAATTTGAATCACTTACTGATTAAAATAGAAGACCACAGCTTTCAGTGTGGATTACATCTCAACATAAAGAAAATAACTGTACCTCCTCACAAGTAGACCAATATGCAACAATATGATAAGTGGAGAAATGATGGAACCGGCAGTCAAGATATCAAATGATATTGCATTGGGAAAATCTGCTGCAAAAGAACTCTTTAAAGTGTTAAAAAGTAAAGATGTCATGTTGAGGAATAATATGCATGTGAGAGCTGGACAGGGAATAAGTAAAACTGAATAAGAATTGATGCTTTTGAATTATGGCATTGGCAAATAACATTGAATATACTATGGGCAACAAGAATAACTAACACAGCTCTCTTGGAAGAACAGTCAGAATTGTTCTTAGAAGCTAGGATGGTGAGACTTTGTCTTACATACTTTAAACCTGTTATCAGGAGGGACCAGTCCCTGAAGGACATCATGCTTGGTAAAGCATAGAGTCAGAAAGAAAGAGAAGACCCACAACAAGATAGATTGACACAGTGGCTGCAAAAATGGGCTCAAACATTGTAACGATTGTGAGGATGACACCGAACTGGTCAGTGTTTCGTTCTGTTGTACATAGGGTCACTATGAGTCAGAAGTGACTCAATGGCACCAAACAACAACAACAACAACACATCACTGCAAAGTCTGGTTGAAATTAGAAACTAGTTAACAAGCTACCCATGATAATATGATAATATATAGCTTACTGAGTATGATAGACTTATATTGCATTTCAGAAACTTTCATTCATTGAAATATTCTTTAATTAAGAAAAACATTTTCATGATACCTTTAAGTATCTTTTCAAAATGTTCCTTCTGTTTCAATAAGATTGATTATGTGTTGAATGTTATGTCAGTGCTCTTCATAATTTAAAAGTATTACTCTGGCAAAAGGGGTCACTGAATCACGCAAAGATTTAATGTGCCTGGCTGCTAACTGAAAGGTTGGTGGTCAAGCCACCCACAGGTGTCTTGGAAGAAAGGCTTGGAGTTGTACTTCTGAAGAGTCAGCCTCTGAAAACTCCATGGAGCGCAGTTCTATTCTGGCACATGTGGGGTCACCATGTGTCAGAACTGACTCGAAAACAACTGATTTTTTTTTTTTAAACTCTGGGAACTCACATGATCTTTCTCAAGACTCTGAAGAGTCCTTTTAGCATTGTATTTTCTTGGTAAACAACTTGAATTCTTCATATTTAATAACTATAATCAAAATTCTGTAATTCTAAAAATGCAGTTTTATCCAATTTTTCATCATCTAGGATTCTCTGTGTTCTATGTTTCTATTCCTCTCTGTACTTTTCTAGCCTGCCTTATCCCCCACTGTGGTAACACACTGCTTTTAATGTAATAATTTGTTTAATATCATTTTCTAAATTCTTCCTTCCAACATTTAAGTTCTGGGAAGACAGATACCAGGTCTATTGTGTTCACTATTTTCAGCAACTGATATAGGCTATATCATATAGTAAATGCACACACACTATATGTGTGTGCAAGACCTGACTGAATGAAGAAAGAAGGGGCAGATAAACTTTTACTGTTCTTATATTTTGGTTTTATTAGTTTAGCCAAGACCTCAGAGAAATCCTCCTTGTGAAATATTTAGTAGGTTGTAAAGCCAAGGAGTGGAAATCAGTAATTATTAAAAGCAGCGTTAGGTCCATGATGAATAGGGCTGAAAATAATTATCTTTTGATGCCCGCAATATTACTAATGTGAAAATGTGGACTTTGCCAAAACATACAGACAAATTCAGAGAATACAATTTACTAGTAAGCCTGTAAGAGCTCTGGTAGCATAGTGCCTAGGGCACTTGACTGCTAACCAGAAGGCTGGCGGTTCACCCACCAGCCACTCCTCAGAAGGAAGGTTGGGCAGTCTACTTCCATAGTGATATTGCCTCGGAAACTTAAGGAGGGGGTTGCTATGAGTCAGGGCCGACTCGACGGCACATAACAACAACAACAACAAGAAGTAAGCCTGTTATTATTTTATACAAGGATTTGTATTACAGTTTCTTTGACTCAGAGAGCATATATTTGAGGCAGTTACCATTTGGAACGAGTTTACCTAGGACAAGTAGGGGAAACCAGTACCTCCTGTATAACATAGGTCTGCAGACTGTTAATGAAGCTACTTGTCTTTTCCACTCTCACTTTTTCCATATGGAAGGTAGGTAGTTTATGGATAGTATTTCGTAAACTAGTCTCAAGTCCCCAATGAGTGTTCATCATAGCAGATGATTATTGTGTCTTTAGTGGCTCATCAGAGGCCCCTAATGAGTGAGCTGACTCAAAGAATGAGGAAAACAAACTTACCTCACCAGCAAATGGGATCAGAGCTGCCAACAATATCAAATTGTCCCACATGCTGCAACACCTGCTACAGAAAAAGAAGACATAATATAATTGGTACTGGGAGAAGATGCCCAACCAGGGACCATGACAAGAGCTTCAGCAGCTGTTGGTAATGGAAATCTGTCATCTTCTATCTTTGCTCCATGCTTTGAGAGAGTCACACAAATGATATTCTGTTAGGTTGCCTCAGAGAAGCCCCAGTGCTTTGCTTTGGAATTGTTACCTATATGTACCTATAAGAAGACACAATGATAAAGGTTAATAGAACTGCTATAATGTTAAAGAGCCCTCACAAAGGAATGGTTGCTTTGGTTTATTTGATAATCGATCATGTATTAATCTTTAATATAGCTTCTGTCAACCTATAATTCAGTTTTCACATATTTATGTTTAATTTCTGTGATTAGGTCACAGGCATCTTCAAGGTTTAAATGTGTCTAATCCATGTGTACCCTATAGCATATAGCCTCTTACCCAGTGGATTCTGAATAGATATATGTTTCTTAGATTTTTGGTAGAAATAGAATGTATTCTATGGTGTTTTTTCATGTGTTCCCTTCACTTAATTTTGTTTAGAAGATGCAATATTGTTGTCAGTATATCTGATAGCAAGTCTTATATAAAATTGATCCCCTCCTGTGCTTGGAATACCTCATTTCATTGCACTTCACTTTATTGTGCTCCACAAATATTGTGTTTTCCACAAATTGAAGGTTTCTGGCAACTTTGCATCTAGCAAGACCATCAGTACCATTTTTCCAACAGTTTGTACTCACTTCATGTCTCTGTGCCACATTTTTATAATTCTCACAATATTTCACTTTTTAGTAATAGACTACAGCAGAGTGCAAATATAACTTTTATATAAACGGGAAATCAAAAAAATAATTTGACTCACTTTATGTTGTGGCAGTCTGGATCCAAACCCACAATATCTCTGAGGTATGCCTCAAAGAGGAATTTGCAAAGAGGAAACATTTGATTTACTAAACTTGAGATTTAACCCAATACCTAAAATGAGGAGACTTACTTTTAGGAGTTATTATGGATTAAATTATGTCCACAAAAAAACATGGTGGAAATCCTAATCCTATAGTTCTGGTAGCATAGTGCCTAAGGCACTTGACTGCTAACCAGAAGGCTGGTGGTTCAAACCCACCAGCCACTCCTCGGAAGGAAGGTTGGGCAATCCTGCTTCCATAGTGATACTGCCTCAGAAACTCAAGGAGGGGTCGCTATGAGTTGGGGCCGACTCCACAACAAATAACAACAACAATAACAACATAGTTGTGAGTATAATCCCACTTGAGAATAGAGCTATTTTGCTATGTTAATGAGGTTCTATTACTGTAAGGATATACTTTAAACCAATCACTTCTGACATATAAACAAGCAAATTAGACATAGAGAGAAATAAGCACAAATGTGGGAAAGAGAGATGTTGTGAGGAGCACCCAGAAGAATGCCAGAGAAGCTGAGACAAGGATTTTCCCCCAGAGTGGACAGAGAAAGCTTTCCCCTGGAGCCGACATCCTGAATTTGAAATGTCAGCCTCCTAAACTGGAAAAAATAATAAATTTATATTAGTTAAAGCCACTCACTTGTGGGAATTCTTTTATAGTATCACGAGTATCTAAGGCATTTGACTGCTAACCAGAAAGCTGGTGGTTCAAACCCACCAGTCACTCCTGGGAAGGCAGGTTGGGCAATCCTACTTCCATAGTGATACTGCCTCGGAAACCCAAGAAGAGGTCACTATGAGCCGGGTGCGACTTGACGGTACATAACAAGAACAACAATCACTACAGAAGTAGATTGCCCCATCGTCTTTCCGAGGAGTGGCTGGTGTGTTTGAACCACCAACCTTCTGATTAGCAGTCAAGTGCCTTAGGCACTATGCTACCAGAGCTCCGTAGTGATACTGCCCCAGAAACCCAAGGAGATGTCCCTATGAGTCGGGTCTGGCTCAACAGTACATAACAACAACAAACAAAAACTAAGACAAGAGTATTTTAAATAACTACTATGGACTCAAGGCCCTGCAGACTGAGAACACAGTTATAATATACTGAAGAAAGAATTTCATTATGCCTAGTCTGTGATGTGCTTCCTTTTACATTCCCAAAATAATTAGGTGAATTTTAAGATAAAATTCAAAATTGTTGTAAATCAAATGTTGGAAAGAGGTCACTGTTACCCCCTTCACCAGTGCTGGATAGGCAATGGACAGGTTTCTTTGGTGGACACCTCTCATCAGTTTGTGGTGAGTCTCTACATATTTTATTTTCATACTGAGATATCTAATGCTTAGCAAATTATTTTTTTCTATACAGAGAAAATAAATAATGGATTTAGCTGCAATATGCTAGGAAACATTTGTATCTGGACTGTCCACCTACTGTAGAAAAATTACATTCGACATGTGCATCCAAACTTTTTCTATTAACAGAGAAAATTGTACAGCAAATACCAGATTTTTCAAAAGGCAAGAAACTTGCTCACTCTGAATTTATTACAAAACATGTAAATTGTAGGAAAGTTTGGTTGGGGAAATGTCTGGATTCAACTTCTATTTTTCTCCTTTATTTGAAATGGATTATTATCAATGAGACTTTTTCTTTGGTAAACCTTAAACATGGGATATCAACTTTATACCACCCTCAATTGTCTCATAAGTAGGAAGATATCCCAAACCAAAAAAAAAAAAAAAAATCAAACTCACTGCCTTCGAGTCGATTCTGACTCATAGCGACCTCTTCTTGGGTCTCCGAGGCAGCATCTCTACAGAAGCAGATTGCCCAATCTTCCTTCTAAGGAGTGGCTGGTGGGTTTGAGCCTCCAGCCTTCTGGTTAGTAGTCAAATGCCTTAGGTACTACTCCCCCAGAGCTCCTAGAGGAAGGTGTAGGCATTCCAAGCAGCAAGTGCAACAAAAGCTGAAAAAGCATTCAATTTCTTAATTTTTAAAAAGATTTTCCAGTCACCCTTCTGCAGTGATTTGGCACAGTCCCATTGCTAGTTGTAAAAGAACGGTAGATCATGGTGAATGGATGGATGTCTGTTTTCTCCTTGTTTGCTAAAATGAGTCGCTGCTTTTGTGCACTTAAAATTTTACATAACTTTTAAATTTGACTATATAATTTTTAAATATTTAAATATTCAATCAGCCTTTCCTCCTACAGAATGCAGATGCTGTGAGGATAGGGACTTGTTTAGTTTATCACTACACCTCCAGCTCTTCCTGCAGTTCCTGGCATGGAGTGTTCCAAAATAATTGTTGATTAAATCAATAAATAAAGAATGAAATAACTTAGAATTTCGGCTTATTTGGAGTGAAGATATTTGTATTATTGGAATAGTAAGGGAAGGATATATCTTAGAAATACAAGTTTCTATCTAGAAAATTAACCTTTTAGTTTTGGGTTATCTTTAGGTAAAATCAGGAATGATTTATTACATTTTCCTGTTGTAATGGGATATCAAGAGCAGAAGAAAACCTTTGTTCTTGGACTTAGATAAAATACTTAATAACTAGTTGTGTGAGTGTGTGTGCATGTTTTTCTCCAAAGGTTATCAACCACTTAAAGGCACAACCATTGAGATGTGGGAGGGACTATGCTCTGCTAGTTAGGTAAAATATTCAGCCCAGAGTGGCAGAAAAAAGGAATTGAAAAATTTTATTAATAATTAATTTTGTAGGTTTCACTAATGTGTAGAAGCATATTCCATACATTTTCATTTTATTTATTTATTTATTTGTAGTTTGGGTGAATGTTTACAGAGAAAATTAATTTTCAACAATTTATATACATTTTGTTTCCTGACATTAGTTGCAATTCCCCCAAGCTAACAGCACACTTAACCCTTCCTCTGGATTCCCTGTTGCCATTTATCCTTCTATCTTGCTCCATCTTACCTTCTGAAATTTGTCTTTCCACAAATTCTGCCTTTTTGGTGTCCTAAGGTTGATTGTTCTGAGGCACTCATAGCTCCCTGGTGTTTTTGTTCACTTTATATAGGCCTGTCTATTGTTTGACTGAAAGGTGATCCTTGGAGGTGAGTTCAGTCTAGGCTTCAAGGGTGTCTAAGGGCCAAAGTCTTGGGGATTCTAAATATTTTCATTTTAAGTAATAGTGCCTGAACTTAACAGATTTTGGTTTAAAAATTGCTATAAAGGACTGTGTAAAATCCTAGGAAATGTCTTACTCTATATACACAAAACACAGCCTGCTAAGTAATGAAAGGGAGCTCTGGTAGCATAGTGCCTAAGGCATTTGACTGCTAACAAGAAGGCTGGTGGTTCAAACCCACCAGCCACTCCTCGAAAGGAAGGTTGGGCAATCTACTTCCGTCGTGATACCGCCTCGGAAACCCAAGGAGGGGTCGCTATGAGTCGGGTCCGACACAACAACAACAACAAGTGATGGAAAGAATCTAGTGGTTAATTTCAACTCACCAGATTGACTCTTCAAATGTGGTTAATGCATTAACCCATTGTTGACTCATCCAATCTTACATTTCTACAAGATTATCTTTGTTTTAAACCCCAGTTTCCTTGTTTGAGAAGACATTGAGTATTAGTGCTTGAGAGAAATTGCTTAGGTTTTGGTTAATTTTCTACAATAATGAACATAAGTCAGAATTTTAAATTTATAGGCTTCTTAAGTGAATTGAAAATGCTTCTTTATTAGATCTGTGATCTAAGTACATTCACCATCCCTTGCTTCCCTATTTCTTTTTAATCCTTAACAGATGGTACAGATTTCATTATGGCTCAGCCAGAATCACAGCAAATTTTTCCTTGTTACCACATCAACATTCTTAATTCCTTAGAGACCCAGTTACCTTACAAATTCTCTTAGAAAAGGCTGAACTTTTAAGAAGGCCCCTATCCAAATGTATACCTAAGTTTAGTCAATATTTCCTCCTCATTCTGCTTTTCTCAAGAATAGGAATAAATTAATGATAAACAATTTGGTCCAACAACTATTAAACAGCTATTAATGTGCTTGGCACTATGCTAAGACACAGAAATATAGAAGAGGAGAGAACTTTGACCCAATGAATACACATTTTATTGTGTGATATGTATATTTTTAAATGTTTTACTGAAAAATATAATAGAAATAGGACAAAAAGGAGAATTAAGAAGAATGACTAATTCTCCCTGAAGCAGCTGGTGAAGCCAAAAGAAGCTCAGCTGATTATCGTATCATATTATTGGTCAGAAATGAAAGTGTCACATTCCAAAGTTGCTACAACAACAACTCTGGATTTTTTTTTTTTTCTTGCAAAAGAGTATGTTGTTGTTGTTGTTATCTGCCCTCGAGTCGGCCCTGACTCATAGTGACCCCTCCTTGGGTTTCCCAGGCAGTATCACTACGGAAGTAGGATTGCCCAAACTTCCTTCCGAGGAGTGGCCGGTGGGTTTGAACCGCCAGCCGTCTGGTTAGCAGGCAAGTGCCTTAGGCACTATGCTACCAGAGAATAGGGTACTCTTTATGAAAAGTTATTTAATGACTTAAAAACACTGTGATCAAATTTCCCCCTTAAAGTTTACTTGATCAACTTGAGTAATTCTGTAAGAAAATAAAGTTTAAAAAAACACACTTGCTACATGGAGAAAAAACACAGGATTAAAAAATAGATGTTGAACAGATACTTTATGTAATTTGACAACATATTTCTAGTTTAAAATGAAAATTCTAAGTAAAACAGAAAGAGTGGAAACCTACTTAAATTTAAGCAAGATTATTTGCCAATAACAGCAAGTGGTGTCATCCTAAATCAGTAATGCGTAGTTTAAGAAACTGGATTTGAAATAATTAAACACCGGTTGCAATAAAGATGGAAAATAAAATAATTTCTCTAAATGGAAATTTATTTTCAAATTATAAGAAAGAATAAATACTTAATA
>NW_006921633.1:5764570-5766124 GCF_000298275.1 Orycteropus afer afer | reverse complement strand
ATGGGTATTCTGTAAATTCCTGGAACCTTCTTCTTCACCAATTCCTTCTGTGCAGTGTTGACTTCTTCCTTCAATACCATTGGTTTTGAACATATGCCACCACCTGAAATGAATGAAGATTGACCAGTTCTTTTTGGTACATTGACTCTATGTATTCCTTCCATCTTCTTTTGATGCTTCCTGCATCATTCATATTGTACCCATAGAATCTTTCAATATTGCAACTCAAGGCTTACATTTTTTAAGTTCTTTCAGCTTCAGAAATGCTGAGCATGTTTTTCCCTTTTGGTTTTCCAACTCCAGGTCATGCACATTTCATTATAATAATTGACTTTGTCTACTCAAGCTACTCTTTGAACTCTTCTGTTGAGCTCTTTTATCTTGTCATTTCTTCCATTTGCTTTAGCTACTCTCCATTCAAGGGCAAGTTTCAGAGTGTCTTCTGACATCCAGGTTGGTCTTTTTTTCCTTTCTTGTCTTTTTAATGACCTCTTGCTTTCTTCATGGATAATGTTCTTGATGCCATCCCACAATTCTTCTGGTTTTTGGTCATTGGTGTTCAGTACATAAAATCTATCTTTAGTTGGTCTCTAAATTCAGGAGGGATATATTCAAGGTCATATTTTGGCTCCCATGAACTTGTTTTAATTGTCTTCAACTTCAAGTTGAACTTGCATATGAGCACTTGATGGTCTGTTCCACAATCAGCTCTAGCCTTGTTTTGGCTGAAGATATTGAGCTTCTTCATCACCTCTTGCCACAGATTCAATTTTATTCCTGTGTACTCCACCTGGTGAAGTCCATGTGTATAGTTGCTGTTTGTGTTGTTGAAAAAAGGTATTTGCAATGAATAAGTCCTTGGTCTAGCAAAATTCTATCATGTGATCTCCATTGTTATTTCTGTCACCAAGGTCAAATTTTCCAACTACTGGTGATTCTCCTTTGTTTCCAACTTTTGTATTCCAGTCACCAGTGATAACTAACACATGTTGATTGAAAGTTCGATCAATTTCAGACTGCAGAAGTTGATAAAAATCTTCAATTTCTTCATCTTTGGCTTTGGTGGTTGGTGCTTAAATTTGAATAATAGTCGTATTAACTGGTCTTTCTTGTAGGTATATGGGTATTATCCTATTATTGACAGCATTGTACTTCAGTATAGATCCTGAAACATCCTTTGGGATGATATATGCCACACTATTCCTTTTCAAATTGTCATTCCCAGCATAGTAGATCATATGGTTGTCTGATTCAAAATGGCCCAAACCGGTCTATTTCAGCTCAGTAATACCTAGAATATCAATCTTTATGCATTCTGTTTCATTTTTGACAATTTCCTTTTTCCTAGATTCATACTTCATACATTCCATGTTCCTATTATTAATGGATGTTTGCAGCTGTTTCTCCTCAATTTGAGTTATGCCATGCCAGCAAATGGAGGTCCCAAAAGCTTTACTTTATCCATATCATTAAGATTGCTTCTACACTGATCAGGCAGCTCTTTTCCAGTCGTATTTTTCTGCCTTCTGACCTAAGGGGCTTGTCTTCCTGCAT
>NW_006921633.1:5759543-5763570 GCF_000298275.1 Orycteropus afer afer | reverse complement strand
GTGTGGTGCAAATGGTTAACATGCTCGTCTGCCAACCAAGTTTGAGCACATCTAGAGGCACATGGGAAGAAAAGCCCAGTGATTTACTTCCGAAAAATCAGCCATGGAAAACCCTACGGAGCACAGTTCTACTCTGACAAACATGGAGTTGCAATTAGACAGAATCAACTCAGCAGCAAGTAGCTGGTCAGCAAAAGAGAAAAAAAAAAAAAAAAGAGGAGAAAATGAACATAGTTACAGAACTTCTAAATGGTGAGGAACTCAAGACAATCTCAAAATAGAATGAACTGTTCTAAACCTGGGAAGAAAATTATAAATCACAGGGTAACCTCAAAGAAAAATTACAAGCCTTCCCATCAAAATAAAGAAAAAGGAAAAACACAAATATTAATCAAATATTAAAACAATATCAATGAAGGAAATGATAACATGATTCATAATCAAAGTGAGATCAGCACAGAAAATTATATGGAACAAAGAAATCAGCAAGACCAAGAAAAAATCATACAACAAAATGATAGCAATAAATTCATACTTGTCAATAATTGCCCTGATTTTAAATGGATTAAATGCATCACTCAAGAGATGTAGAGTTGCAGACTGGATAAGAAAACATAATCCATCAATATGCTGTCTAAAAGACACACACCCTAGAGACAGAGACAAAACTAGACTAAAAATCAAGAATTGCAAAATGATATATCAAGCAAATGGCAATCAAAAAAGAGCAGGAATGGAAATATTAATTTCTGATAAAATTGACTTGAAGATAAAACCCACCATAAGAAACAAGGAAGGACATTATATAATGACTAAAGGATCACTTGAACAAAAGGACATAACCATGATAAATATCTATGCACCCAATGAAAGAGTCCCAAATACATAAATAAAACTTTAACAGAATTGAAAAGACAAATAGATGACTCCACAGTCATAGTAGGAGACTTTAATATACTACTTGAAATGAAAGATAGAACTGGAAAGAAATTCAATAAGATGCAGAAGAAATAAAGAATACAGCCAACCAACTTGACCTTATAGTCATCTACAGAGCACATCACTGAAAGAAAAGCAGAATATACATTTTTTTCCATTGCACATGGAACATTCTCCAGGATGGACCATATGTTGGCCCACCAAACAAGCCTTAATAAATTTAAAAACATTGAAATACTGCAAAACATCTTCTCAGGTCAAATGTTATAAAATTAGAAATCAACAATAGGAAGATTAATGGAAAAAGAACAAACACATGAAAACTGAATAACACCTTCTTTAAAAATGACTGGGTAATTGAAGAAATAAAAAATGAAATTAAAAAATTCCTTGAATCAACTGATAATGAAAACATTACATACCAAAATCTTTGGGGCACAGAAAAAGCAGTGATCAGAGACCAATTTATGTATACATCAATAAATGTATACATCAAGAAGAAAATGCCAAAATCAATACCTTAACCCAATATGGCCAAAAATTAGAAAAGGAGCAGTAAAAAAAGCCTTCAGTCCTCAGAAGAAAAGCAATAACAAAAATTTGAGTAGAAATCAATGAAACAGAAAATAGAAAGACAATGGACAAGAATAGAAGTTTGTTTTTTTGAAAAGATTAATAAAACAGATAAACCATTGGAAAATTTAACAACGGATAAGAGAAAGAGAATACAAATAACACAAATATGAAACTAATTGGGTGACATCACAATAGAACCAACTGAAATAAAAAAGATAATATCGGGATACAATGAAACAAATTTGAAAATTTAGAAGAAATGTAGAGTTCAGGAAACTTACTATTTACCCAAAATAATATAAACTGAAGTGGGAAAATTTGAACAGACCCAAAACAAAAGAACAGAACCATAACAAAAAAGGAATTCTGGTGATGTAGTGCCTAAGGCATTTGTTCACTAAACAGAAAGCTGGAGGTTCAAACCCACCAGCCACTCCTCAGAAGGAATGCTGGGCAATCTACTTCCATAGAGCTACCACCTCAGAAACCCAAGGAGAGGTCACTATGAGTTGGAACCAACTTGACAGTAGTGAGTTTGGTTTCTTGGTATAACAAAAGAAGAAATTGAACAGGTCATAAAAAAATTACCAACAAAAACAAAGTCTTGGCCCAGACTGTTTCACTGAAGAATTCTACCAAACCTTCAGAGAAGAACTGATACCAATCCTACTCAAACTATTCCACAACATAGAAAAGGATGAAATCTTTCTAAATTCATTTTATGAAGCAAGCATAAAATTTATACCAAAACCAGGCAAAAACATCACTAAAAAGGAAAATTACAGACCAATATCTCTCATGAATACAGATGAAAAGATTTTCAACAAAATCCTAGTCGACACACTCCAACAAATCAAAAAAATAATATATCATGACTAAGTGGGGTTTATACCAGGAATGAAAGAATGGTTCAAATTAGAAAAATAGTCAACATAATCCATCACATAAGGAAAAAAATCACATCATATCAATAGAAGCAGAAAAGGCATCTGATAAAATCCAACACTAATTCCTGACAAAAAACAAAACAAAACAAAACAAAAAAACTCTCAACAAAATAGGAGTAGAAGAGAAATTCCTCAACATAATAAGAGACATATATGCAAAACCAACAGCCAACATTATTTTCAATGGAGAGAGACTGAAACCATTTCCCTTGCGAACAGGAACCAGACAAGAAAGCCCTCTATCACCATTTCTATTCACCATTGTATTGGAACTACTAGCCAGGGAAGTTAAGTCAAGAAAGGGAAATCAAAGGAATTCAGACAGGTAAAGAAGTAAAATTATCCCTATTTGCTGATAATATGATCCTATCCATAGAAAACCCAAAAGACTCAGCAAAAAAACTACTGGACCTACTTGAGAGATTTAGCATAGAGGCAGGATACGAGATCAACTTCCAAAAATCAGTTGGATTCCTCTACATCACCAAAGAGATTGCTGAAAAGGAAATCAATATCATTTACAATAACTACCAAAAAAAAAAAAAAAAAATCAAATACTTGGGAATAAATTTTACCAGAGACACAAAAGACTATACAAGGGAAACTACAAAACACTACTTCAAGAAACCATAAGACATCTGCATAAATGGAAGATCACACCATGCTCATGAATAGGAAGATTGAACATGGTGAAAATGTCCATACTATCTAAAACAATGTACACATTCAAAGCAATCCCAATGCAGATCCCATCAACATTGTTTAAGGACATGGAAATACCAATCACTAATTTTATATGGAAAGGAAAGAGACTTCAGACAAATAAAGAAGAAAAACAAATTAGGAAGCCCCACACTCCTAGATCTCCAAATTTATTATACAGCCAAGTTTTGGTACAATGACAGACACATCGACCAGTGGAATAGAATTGAGAACTCAGAAATATATCCATCATCCTGTGGTCAACTGATTTTTTTATTTTTTTGACAAAGAGCTGAAATCCATTAAATGGGGAAGAGATTTTCTGTTTTAACAAATGGTGCTGGCAAAACTGGATACCCATTTTCAGAAAAATGAAACAAGATCCATACCTCACACTATACACAAAAACTAACTACAGATGGATCAGACTTAAATGTGAAACCTAAAACTATAAAGTTCATCAATTAAAAAATAAGGAAAAACTTAGGGACCCTAATTTATGGCATAAATATACTATCAACCATAACCCTACATGCACAGACAGCAGAAGATATACTAGATGAATGGGACCTTCTAAAAATTAAATTTGTATTGCTTCAAAAGACTTCTCCAAAAGAGTAAAAAGAGAACCTACAGATTGGGAAAATGTGTTCAGCAATGATATACCTGACAAGGGAATTATCTCTAAAATTTATGGAAAACTCCAACCTCTCAATAACAAAAAGACAAACAATCCAATCAAAAAATGGGCAGAAGACTTGAATAGACACTTCAACAAAGAAGCTATTCAAGTGGATAAAAAAACACATGAAAAAAATGTTTTCAGTAATTAGCCATTAGAGAAACCCAAATCAAAACAATAA
>NW_006921633.1:5753260-5759443 GCF_000298275.1 Orycteropus afer afer | reverse complement strand
CACACAACCACTGTGGTGATTCCTTGCAAAGTTGTAATTAGCCATTAGAGAAACCCAAATCAAAACAATAACAAGATACCATTTTGCCCCTCTACTAATAGTAAAGCTCCACAAAACAGAAAATAACAAATGCTGGAGAGGATGTAGAGATATTGGGAGTCTCTTACACTGCTGGTGGGACTGTCATGTGATACAACCTCTGTGGAAAGCCACACAACCACTGTGGTGATTCCTTGCAAAGTTGGAATTAGAAATACCACTTGATCCAGCAATCTTATTACTAAGTAAATATACTAAAGAAGTGAGAGCCAGAACAAGTACAGATATATGCACACCCATGTTCATCACAGCACTGTTTACAATAGCAAAAAGATGGAAACAACCTAGGTGGCAATGAACAGAAGAATGGATAACCAATCTATGGTACATACACACAACAGAATACTATGCAACCTTAAAGAATAATATAGTATCTGTGAAAAACCACATAACATGGATGAACTTGGAGGACATCATGCTGAGTGAAAGAAGTCAATCACAGATGGACAAATATTGTATTAGTTCACTATTATAAAAAGACAAGGAAAGGTTTGTATATGAAAGGAAATTTTCTTTGTTGGTTATCAGTTGTGGGAGTGGAGAGGAGGGAACACTGATAGATAGGTAGAGATAAGTATTGATTTGGATGAAAGGAAGGTCAATGTACCAAATATGAGTGATCAACATGGTGGCATTGAGGAAGAAGACAGAGAGATATATGGGATGGTACCTTTTAGACATCCAGTATTGTATTGTCAGTAATGGCAAGCATTGATCTATGGGTGGACAGATGGTTGGACATGGTGAATGAACAGATACGTCTATCCAGAGGGTAATGTGCCCATGACCACATATAGGGTTAGCAAACAATGTTTGTACATGCATATTTGTATGTGCTGTAAGAATGCTGGGTGCAGAGTAGAGGTGGTAAGGGTCAAGGTTGTGGTGCTTTCTTGGCCACAGCCAGCTACCCAGAGGGAGGGAGTAGTTGGACCTGTGGGCTCAGGACCATGGTCACAGGGGACATCAAGCTCAATTGGCATAATATACTACACAAAAACATTGTTCTACATTCTACTTTGGGAAGTAGCAATGGGATCTTAAAAGCTTATAAGCAGCCATCTAGATGCAATGTTGGGTCTCTCTTCATCGAGAGCAAAGAAGAATGAAGCAAATCAAAGATGCATGGAAACAATTAGTCCAAGGAACTGGGAGACCATGTGGTCCTCAGATTATATGACCATGAGACCACAAGAACTAGATGATTGATGCTTGGCTACCACTGTCAACCACTTGGAGGGGGATTGGTGAAGGAGGTCCTGAATAGAGGGGGACCAATGGGAAACAAAACTCAAAATCATAAAATAAAATTTAAAAAGAACCAGGTTTGCTCATCTGATAGAGCCTGATGAGAACCCTGAAAATAAGGCTCCTAGCTACCTTTTAGGTTTAAAATTGAACTCACTGCTATGGTTTCCAACCAAAAACAGACAGGCATATGGATGAACATTTACAACAGGTAGATATACTATTTGAAGGGTCAATCATGGGAGAACAGAAGGGCAGTATTGGCACAGGGAGATAGCTCAGTGGGTGGGAGTGTATGGAAAGGTCACAGGGAAGAGGTAACAATGGTAACAATCTACTTCCATAATGATACCACCTAGGAAATGGGAAGAGAGCTGTTATATTGTGGGGAATTGCAGTCAACGTCATGAGACCAAAAGTGTATGAACTGCTGTATGGAAAATGAATTTGCTCTGTAAACTTTCACCCAAATAATAATGATGCATTGATGATTGCAGGTTATTGAATGTGGACATTGGAAACAAAAAAGAATCATTGGCAGTTGGAAAATATGGCCTTGGTAATGAAAATGACGCTGGAGATCACATGATACAATTTTGTAAGACCAATGACTTATTCATTACAAATACCTTTTTCTCAACAACATAAACAGCAGCTATACACGTGGACCTCACCAGATGGAATACACACAAATCAGATGGACTACATATGTATGAAGAGGAGAAGCTCAATCAACACGCATGGACGCAGTAGTGAAGAAATCAGACATCATACTGCACTGGGGAGATCTGTTCCAAAAGACCTCTTTAAAAGAATGTGCCCCTAGCCCAAGACATTGTGTTTTCAATTGTCTCAGATGCATGTGAAAGCAGGGCAATGAATAAAGAAGATCTAAGAAGAGTTGAAGAACTCTGATGGCCTAGTGGCTAAGGTATTTGACAGCTAAACCATAAGGCTGACAGTTCAAACCCATCAGCCACTCCTCAGAAGGAAGACTGGCCAAACTACTTCCATAGTGATACCACTTTGGAAACCCAAGGAGCGGTCACTATAAGAATACTTGAGGCCTTTCAATTGTGGTGTTGGCAGAGAATACTGCAAATGCTATGAACTGACAGAAGAACAAACAAATCTGTCTTTGAAGAAGTGCAGCTGGAATGCTCCTTGGAAGTGAGAATGGCTCCACTTTGTCTCACCTACTTTGGTCCAGTTCCTGGAAAAGGATATCATGCTTGGTAAAGCAGAGGGTCCGAGAAGAAGGGGAAGATGGTCAGTGAGATGAACTGACACAGTGGCTGCAATGATGAGCTCAAGCACAGCAAGGATTGTGAGGATGGTGCACGACCATTCTGTTGTACATAGGGTTGCTGTGAGTCAGAGCTGACCCTACTACACCTAACAACAACATGCAAAAATGACTCATAAGTTTCTCTCTACAGTTTAAAATTCTACTCCGGGTCTGTAGATAAAACAATCTAATATCCCACTTGACAGTTTTCATTGAGTTATTCAGAGAAATTCTGACATTTACATGGCAAAAATAATTTCTTAATTTCTCAATTACAGACCTGTTCTCCCCATATGAATTCTCCTCATTTCAATAAATATGATCACTATGCACCCAGAACTCTAGGAATTATGCTTAATCAATTTCTTTCTATCCTGCATCGTCCTCAGTCAGTATTAGTAAATCTTATCAATTCTTTCTCTAAGAACATCTCAAATCCAATCACTTTTCAGATCTGCTCTGCTACCACTTCAATCTCAATCACAATACCTTCTCACCTGGATAACTATAGCAGCCTTTTAACTATGCTCTTTTCTTCACTTTTGCTTTCTTCCACTCCAAGCCTATCAAAGCAGCAGGAGTCTTAAAATATACATTGGGCTATCTAAGACTCCTGCCAAACTCTTCAATATCTTTTACTCAATGGACTAAACTAATATGTACTGAGCATCTATTTTGCGCCAACATTGTTCAAACTACCAGGGACATATGGTAGTTACAAAAAGACATAATTCCTAACTATATTACATTTACCATCATGCCATGATCACAGCAGGCACACATACAGACACATGATTGTACAAGTTGACTTTGGAAGGTACTACAGAGGAATAATTCACAAATTCCTTAAGAGAGGAATTTGGATTTGATATGGCTAGAAAATAAAAGGATTTTTTGTGATACTGATTTTTTTAGCTGCAACCTGAGTTATGAGCACAAATGATTTAAAATACTGGGTCCAGGCAGGAAACTCTCTGTGTGTAAATGGCAGACTGAAGGCAAAAGGAAGCAGCCCAAGGACAAGGGTATGAAAGGACAGATGGCTAGGACAGAAAGCAAAAGGAAGCAAGATCAGCTTGGGATGGAGAGTGGCGTGGAACAAACCAGACTTGCAGTCCCTTCTTAAATCATGTTTTCCTCTTCCCTGAGATAACAGAGGAGCTCTGGTGGCGTAGTGCCTAAGGAATTTGACTGTTAACCAGAAGGCTGGTGATTCAAACCCACCAGCCTCTCCTCAGAAGGAAAGTTGGGGTCGCTAGGAGTTGGATACGACTTGACAGCAGTGATTTTTTTTTTTTTTTTTTTTTGTTAAGATAACAGAGAACAACCTGAGAATGATCACTGTAGCCTGTTTGGAGAATATATTGAGAGTATGTTGGATGTATTCATGGATAGAGTAGATTTTAGTAGGTTTTAGCATTGAGTTAGAAAAAGAACATAGTAGCTCTTTCCTGCTTCAAAGCCCTTACAGATACTGCCTGGGATAATCTAATCTCCTCCATTGCCCCTACTAATTTGTCAGCCCGTAGATTAAATATTTCCTCTTAGATGGAGGCCTTCCCGACTACTCTATCTAAGAAAAACAATTGTTTCTCACTCACACCGATTATTCTCTATCATCATGCTTGTTTCCTTTTTAGAACTTTCACATTCTATAGTTATCACTGCTTGTTTCCTTTTTATAACTCACATTCTATAGTTATCACTTCTTGTTTCTGTGTTCATTTCTATGACCACTAGAATGTACCTACCAGGAGAGTGGGAACAGGTTTATCTTATTTTTGCCAGCTTGTAGGTCATCGTTACATACTTCAGTGGCTGCTTCATGACTTATACAATAAATCAAATAAAGTAATTGTCTTCAAGATTATATTAGCTTTTCTCTTTTCAGTATGGGCTACCTTAGTTCAAATATGCCAAAGTGAACTTTCTTTAAACAACTCTTTAATATCTACTGCATGTCAGGTATTGTGCCAGATATTAAGATTTGAAAAAAAAAAAAAAAAAATTCCACATTGCAATAGTTTAGAACATGGGTTCTGGAGCAAGACTGCTTAGGTTTATTGTTTTGTTGTGTGCTGCCAAGTCAATTCAGACTCATAGAAACCTTATAAGGCACAGTAAGAACTGTCCCATAGTATTTTCTAGGCTGTAATCTGTACAGGAGCAGATTGCCAAGTCGTTTCTCCAGCAGAATTGTTGGTGATTCAAACCATCCAGCTTTAGATTACAAATTGAGCACTTAACATTTGGGGAACCTCAGTTACTCTACTATCTAGCTATGTGATGTTGGGAAGTTTACTTAGCATCTTTGCACCTTGATTTCTTCATCTTTTGATGAGGATCATAATAATGCCTTAGAGCTTTTCGAGAACTAAGGGCAACATTGCATTTAGCTATTGTTCATTCTATTGGGCAGAGAAGAATTTAAAATAAGATAGTGTATTACAAATGTGATATATGTCAAGAACAAGAATTACAAAATATTTGAGATTGTAAAACAGATTGACATGTTTATTATTATGTAACAAATATTTCAGCTATTTAGAGGAAAGTAAAAGACAGCTTGACTTGGAATGTTGATTCTGCCAATACTTGTTAAGTTATTGGGCTGAAGAGATCTCTGAGTTCTCACTTAAAAATTCTGCCTTACAAAACCATAGTAGATACTGAGTATGTGTAAATAAATGTGCAGTCATCTCATGCATAGTCAGCTTTTATATATATCTGTTGTATGATTTATCTACTGGTAAATATTACTGTATAACAAACCACCCCAAAGCTGACTGACTGGCTTAAAATGCCAATCATCTATTTCCATTAATCTTGGGTTAACTGGGAGTTGGCTGATCCAGGCTAGGCTTGACTGGGAAAGCTTTAATCCTAGTATCTCTCATTCTCTTCCTGGGACCAACAGGCTTCTCCAAAATGTTCTTCTCATGGAAAAGTCAGAAGTGAAAGTGCACAGTGGAATCCCAGAGCCGTTGGCTCTGAAGTGGCACACTGTCACTATTGCATTATTGTATTGACCTAAGCAAGTCACAAGGCTGAACTCACAGTCAAAGGCTAGAGAAAAAACTTTACTTTTTCATGGAAATAACTACAAAGTTACATACATGGTAAAGGGGTTGGCTGTATGAATGGATGAAGAATTGGGGCATGGATCCAGGGAGGGATGAATAATAATGCAATTTACTACACCTTCTTAGTTCTTTTTCTTCATTTTTTACTGTGTAGAGATAAGGATGCTGAGCATAGATTTGACAATATAGTTATGGTACAAAATATTCCACACTATTATGTGAGAATTTACTTATAATCATTGTTATACTTTTAATTAAAATGGACAGGTAGGAAGAAAGAAAAAGAATGATAAGAATACATTTTTTTCTTTGAAATTTTAGAGTAAATGCCACTACCTATAGCAACTGTTTTGTAGCTATATGACAGAATAAAGAAATGAAACATCTTATGTAATTTATTGTTATTGCTATCTGTAATTCCTTTCACAAAATATTCCCTGACTGTACATAGTCTTTTTTTTTTTT
>NW_006921633.1:5728151-5729326 GCF_000298275.1 Orycteropus afer afer | reverse complement strand
AAAGCAATCAGAACTCTCATACTTTGCTGGAGGAAATATGGTTTAATCAAAGTGACTTAATCACTTTGGAAAACTGTTAGGGAGTTTCTTGCAAAGATAAATACGTCTGTCCATAACCCAGCAATTCTACTCCTAGGTGTTTACTCAAGAGAAAAGAAAACATAACATACGTACACACTGAAAGCTATACTTGGATGTTCACAGCAACATTATTAATAATAGCCCAAAATTGGCATGAATGCAGAGAAAGAAGTACACGGGGAAGAGATAACTACAGGGAGGAAGTGGGAAGAGAGCCATTACATGGTGGGGATTGCTGTCAATGCCATGAAACATAATGTGTATGAACGGCTGTATGGAAAATGGATTTGCCCTGTGAACTTTCACCCAAATTACAATTAAAATTAAAAAGAAAAAAAGAATAGCCCCACACTGGAAACTGAAATGTTCATTAACAAGAAAATGGGTAAATAGTTTTGGAATACTTAAAGTGGTAAGAGAAATCTAAGATGTATCCCATAATTCCTACCCACTGATATACCAAACCAAACCCAACCCACAGCCATCAAGTCAATTCTGATTCATAGAGACCCTAGGGTTTTCAAGGCTGTAAATCTTTCTGGAAGTAGATTGTCTCATATTCCTCTCTCACAGAAGCTGAGGTGTTTGAACCACTGACCATTGGTTAGCATCCATTGCCTTAATGGTTGCACCATCAGAGATCCTTCCACTGATGTACAGGCCCTGTCTAATGCTTTCTCCTTGAGTGTGGCAGGGCCTATACATATCATGAGATCTCATTCTTATGAATAGTTTATGTTATATAGCATACTGGAACAGATTATGCAGATATAATTAAAGTTCTAAATCAGTTGATATTTTAGTTAATTGGGTAAATCTCTTTTACTCAGCATAATTATTATTTTTTTGTTTGTTTCATTCACGTTGTTACATACATCAATAGTTTATTTTTTTATTACTTAATTGCTGTGCAGTCTTTTGTTGTATGGTATTTTTAATTTATAAACTATTTGATGGACATAAGGGTTATCTCCAGTTTTGAACTATTATAAATAAAATTACTTTGAACATTTTGGACAAAAATTTTTTGTACATATGATTTTGTTTTGTTGGTAAATAACTTGGTTAGAATTGCTGGGTACAGAGGATTTCTT
>NW_006921633.1:5725515-5727301 GCF_000298275.1 Orycteropus afer afer | reverse complement strand
CAACCTTCCTTCCGAGGAGTGGCTGGTGGGTTTGAATCGCCAGCCGTCTGGTTAGCAGGCAAGTGTCTTAGCCACTATGCTACCAGAGCTCCCACACTTTAAATACTTGTGTTAATTCTGCTCACTTGATTCACCTGTTAGCATCTGTCACTCTTTCTCTTTGCTTCAATGTAAAAAAGGACCACAAATGAGATAGTCAGACATTATGACTTATGGTGTGTGCCTCAACGCCTAGCAATGAAGAGATTTTTTTTTCAAAACCAGTATCTAAAACTTCGAAGAGGAGTAGTTATTTTTCCAAACTAATTTTGGCATTTCTTATAATCTCTGGAACTCTTATATGGTTAAGAAAAAATGTTTTTGAAGTGTTTGTAACCTTTACCTCATTATGTATAGTGTATCACTCATACAGAGGAAACACATATGGTAGTTGAATTGTATATTGTTTCTTGAAATTGTTTTAAGATCAACTTATCTTCCCAGAGTTATTTGCCTTGTTAATGAGATTCTCATTTGAATATACTGAGAGAACTTTCATAATTGCTACAGCTGTTAAGCTATTAAACTTTTATCTTTTTTCCTGTATGATGATTTTGTTTTATTTTGGATAGATTATACCTCTGAATTTCACACATCAGAATAAAGGTACTGGTTCTCAAGGTAGTGATATAAAAGATAATGATATAAAATATGTGCTGCACTTGTTTTAAAACAGTTATTTATATTACTGAATACTAAAGTCTATCCGCATACAAAGAAATTAGGTCTTGAAAGATAGTTTTCAAATATATTCATTTCTTGGTCCACAGAGCATCCAAGAGGGGTTTAAGCCACAGTCTAGGGATACACTGCACCTATTAGGAAGTGTATTGATGTTTTGAAGCTTTATAAATGGTGTATTTCTTTCTTTCTCAATAACATATCATGGGTGACTTTTTTAAATTATTAAGATGATTTTTTTTATGTGCCATGTGGACTTATGACATTTGTCCTTTTCTGCAGGAACCATCATCACTTTATGGTTGGGAGAAAATCCATGTTTATTAAATAAAGGAATAGAGTTTATTAAAGGGTTTATTAAGAGAAAAATGTAGTGGTATGATAGTTCTAGAGTAGATATTACAAGTTTCTTTTTTATCCTCCTTCCTTATCTTTTCAGAATATCTAGGGTTAAGTAATAAAGACCAGTTTCAAAGACTGACTCATATCGTGGACAAAAAAACGATTTTGCTTATGATGACAAGACTACATCTTTTGTATAAGGACATAGAATTAAAAGAAAAAGCTAATTTCCAGCCACAGAGAATTATGGGAAGATAGAGAGAGAAATAAAAACAAGAGATGAAAAATAAGGATAGAGACTGCCTCATCTTTCTCCAAAAGAGAGGCTGATAGGTTCAAACCACCAACCTTTTGGTTAGTAGCTAAGCACTTAACCACTGAACCACTAAGGCTCCTAAATACATATTGTTGTTGTTGTTATGTGCTGTCCAGTTGGCTCCAACTCATAGCGACCCCTCCTTGGGTTTCCGAGGCAGTATCACTACAGAAGTAGGATTGCCCAACCTTCTCTCTCTCTCTCTCTCTCTCTCTCTATATATATATATATATACACACACACACACACACATATACACACACACATCCCTACATATGTATATATAAAGCACACTGCCATTGAATCGATTTGACTCCTAGCAACCCATCCCTGGGTTTCTGAGGTGATATCTCTATGGAAGTAGATTGCCCAATTTTCCTTCTGAGGAGTGGCTGGTTGGTTTGAACC
>NW_006921633.1:5718079-5720693 GCF_000298275.1 Orycteropus afer afer | reverse complement strand
GGCAATCCTACTTCCGTAGTGATACTGCCTCGGAAACCCAAGGAGGGGTCGCTATGAGTCGGGTTTGACTCGACGGCACATAACAACAACAATAATAGAATAATGATCAAAGGAAACAGTTTTACAGGTCTAGACAGAAGATAAAAAGCAAGGATTTATAAGCCTTGATAAAAATCTTTGAGTTTTTTGGATTTTACCTCCAGGTAATAAAATTAAACATATGAGACATACTTATAATTTAGATATGTTAAATATATAAGTATGTTTAATATATAAGAATATATATTAAATCACATCTTATTTATATATAAAAAGATAGACATATAATTTTGCATTGTGAAATAATTCTGATTAATTAATTTAGATTTTAAACCAGTAGGGATAATTAGCAGTACACTATTGACAGTGACAATTATTTAGACAGATTTATGTTCTAACCACAACTTAGGGATATTTTTACCTGTATGTGGTGGATGCACGGATCTTGTCAGCCTTTTTCTTTCTGATAACTTCACCTTTATTTTTAGCCATGACTCTTATCAATGCAAACTCAGATGCAGTTCTGATTAATCTGTTTTATTTGTAGTGAGCATGACTTTTCAAGAGTTGAGGATAGGCCAGGATTTGATTGTATGCTGCTCTGGGTGAAGGCTGTTGCCTGAAGGAAGATATCAAGGGATGTGATCTTAAGAAGACAATTCATTCTGTACCAGGGAATTGTATTTTGAAAATTACATAGAAAATTTGAAAGCTAACTTTTGAAATTCTAAGCCTATTAAATCTTGCACGTATTTTAAGGAATATTTTGACCAAAAACATTTTTCCTGAACTGAATTATAACCTATTACTTTTTTTTTATTATTCCTTCTGTGATTTTAACCAGTGAGTTATATAATTACATATCTGAAATAGAATTGCAATACTTTGTACTTATTAAAAACAAACTAAGGATTAAGGCTCTAATACAACACTTCTTGAAATTATGATGAATGTTGTTTAAGTACTCTTTGCTCTTTCTTACACTCTTGCTTCTCACATATTAGCTCTATTCCACATATCAATTTCACAAGATAGGAAATGTTATTTTAATTTTATATGTGAGAAAACCGAGAATCAACAAAATTACATCATGTTCTCAAAGTCACAATACAAAGTCACAGCCAGAATTCAAACTACAATTGTTTTTCATGACAAAACAACAGTAGCCTTTCCATTATACCATGCTACTTTCTTTTCTTTCAAAGGAGCTTCTTGTAACATCACGTCTCTTGACTAAAAAAACAAACCAAACTCACTGCCATTGAGTCAGTTTTGACTCATAGAGATCCCTCCTTGGGTTTCTGAAGCAGTATCACTACAGAAGTAAATTGTCCAATCTTCCTTCCAAGGAGAGGCTGGTGGGTTTGAACTGCCAGCCTTCTGGTTAGTAGTCAAATACCTTAAGCACTATGACCTGGGACACTAATAACCCATTGTGTAATAGACATCATTATACCTTACTCAAAAGAGCATCCCAAATTGTCTGGGCAGCCTGAAGCCAAGAATACATGCCTGAATTCAAGGCACAGGCTGAGAATTCCATCTCTACACAGTCTCTCAACTAGGAGCCTTTGAGCTGTGAATAACTTACCCAACTTTATGTGAGGGCCTTCAGCAAAATGGAAAGTACTTTTTCTTGACAAGTAATTTAAATTAAAATAAGCCTACTTAATATTTGAAAACCAATTAAATAAGTTAAACTTCAATGCAACAAGACTCAGCTCTTTAGTTTCTTGTGAATTCTATTATTCTGAATATTAAATCTTATCCCCAGGTATAATTCAGAGTGTAGCTTTCTATTATAGCCTGACAAAATCTATACAATCTTGTTAAAAATGTGCTTGGTATTTACTTCATAATGTGATTCAATTCTGCTAACTTCTCTCTTTTAATTATTAAAGAAGTAAAATACCTAATTAAATTTATTTTAAAAATATCTCTTTATTAATTAAACATGTAGCTTGAAAAACTATAGACATTGAAAGAGTAATATAAGCATTGTTGTTGTTGTTGTTATGTGCTGTTGAGTCATACCCGACTCACAGCAACCCCTCCTTGAGTTGTTGAGGCAGTATCACTACGGAAGTAGATTGCCCAACCTTCCTTCCAAGGAGTGGATGGTGGGTTTGAACCACCAGCCTTCTGGTTAGGAGTCAAGTGCCTTAGGCACTATGCTGCCATAGCTACCGTATAAGCATTAGGGGAAAAAAAAAAAAAACAACCCTCACTGCTATCAAATTGATTCTGAATCATAGTGACCCCTATTGGATTTCTGAGACAGTAAATCTTTATGGAAATAGATTATCCCATCTTCCTTCTTCAGAGCAGGTGGTGGGCTTGAACTGCCAACCTTCTCATTAGCAGTCAAATGACTTAGGCACCATGCACTAGAGCTCCCAATACAAGCATTTGTTGTTGTTATGTGCCATCGAGTCAGCCCTGACTCATAGCGACCCCTCCTTGGGTTTCTGAGGCAGTATCACTACGGAAGTAAGATTGCCCAACCTTCCTTCCAAGGAGTGGCTGGGGGGTTTGAACCACCAGCCTTCTGGTTAGCAGTCAAGTGCCTTAGCCA
>NW_006921633.1:5715689-5717979 GCF_000298275.1 Orycteropus afer afer | reverse complement strand
GATATCTCTATGGAAGTAGATTGCCCAATTTTCCTTCTGAGGAGTGGCTGGTTGGTTTGAACCTCCAGCCTTCTGGTTAGCAGTCGAAAGCCTTAGACACTATGCCACCAGAGTGTGTGCTATCCAGAGTGACCCCAATTGGGTTTCCAATGCAGTAAATCTTTACGGAAGTAGATTGCCTCATCTTCCTTCGGGGAGGGATGATGAGTTTGAATAGCCAACCTTCTGATTAGCAGTCAAAAGCCTTAGGCTCTGAGTGACCAGAGCACTCTCTTTCACTCTCTCTCTCTCTCTCTCTCCCTCTCTCTCTCTTTCCGTTTTAGTTCTAAATCCTAAATCTTATAGCATGATGGAGTTTACTGTACTATATATACTGTGGATAAGAATTAAGTAAGATTATAAGCATTATTTATTTTAAGTAGGTCTTCAAGGTTAAAGTTAGACCAAAGGTTTAAATGCTCTCTGACTAGGACAAGGAGTCACACTGTGTGTGTGTGTGTATGTGTGTATGTGTGAGTGATGAGTTCATTTAGAGTAGTCAGGTGATTACTGCAAAGCTAGTGAGCTCATTTCCAGTTTACGTGAGCAAATTCTACTTTCTATAATAGATAAAATTCACAGATTTTGTGTTTGTCACAGTGCTGCAGTTAAGAGTATATTTTAGGAGATTAAATAAAATCTTGGTGTTAAACTTGAGTAACTTGAGGGGTCTTCTGTTCTTTTCTCTTTCAATGAAAGAATACATGAGAACTATAATCATAACAAAAGGAAATGAAACATAATTCACTTTAATTTTAAAATTAAGTCTTTCTGTCAGCAATACTCTTTGTTCTTTGTACTTCTAAGATCACCAGATTGTTTATACTGTAAAAGTCTATAACATTCACGGTATTGGCATGGATTAGTCATATTGCTACTGGCTCCCTTTTCCTGCAGGCTCTGAGAATGGGGGTTGGAAGCAGATTAACATTCTTATTTCTAGGAGGTGAGGTTGAAAATGAAGAACAGCAGGAAAAAGTCATAGGAAACAAAGAGGCAGAGGCATAGTTAGTCTTCTGTGTTCTCCGGCCTCAATTTCCTTCATAAGCTAATGAATTGAACATAGTTGCCAGATTTATTACACAAAAACATAGGACACTCTATTAAATTTGAATTTTGATATACAACAAATAGTATAAGTATATCCATGTACAAAAATATTGTGCAATATTTTATAATGAAAAATATATCTGAACCTCAAATTTAACCTATATTTTATGTTGCAACTCTAATTGGGAACCAACTAACCAGATTTTCCTAGAATTGTTGTCCCTATCCTGCAAATTCCAGCTGGCCACAGGACCCATCAATGTCCCCATCAGTATTTGTTCCCAGAGTGGACATCTGCCATCAAGTCATGGCAAACTGCAGCCAGAACAAAATGGGCTTGGATTGTGAAGAAGGGCATTTAGAACAAACCTATCAACTCACTGCATGCATTTGCCCTCATCTTTTCAATAATTTCACAATAATGCAATTCTCCATCTTCATTTTTTGGACCCTACTTACTCTGTTATACGAGCACTGGTGGCACTGTGATTAAAGTATTGGACTACTAACCAAAGGTAGCTGGTTTAAGCCTACCAGCCACTCCATGGGAAAAAGAAGAGTCAGTCTGCTTCCATAAAGATTTAGTCTTCAAAACCCTATGAGGCAGTTTTACTCTGTTCTATAAGGTCACTATGAGTCTGAATGGTCACAGCCTTGGAAACCCTGTGGAAGAGAGTACTATTCTGAGGGACTTGGGGTCTCCATGAGTCAGAATCCCCACCCCACCCCCACTTTTTTATACCCTGTCTTCAGTATAGGGGAAGAAGCAAAGGAAGGATGAGGTTACCTCAAAAAATAGCACTTTCTTCCAGTCAGGATGCCTTTCTCTCTGCTGCTAAATTATATTCTTGGATTTGTTGCACAACTAAAAATGTGTGTGATTATTTCTTTTATCTTTTTATCTTTGATGTACCTGTGAGAACACTGAAGGCAGACACTTTGCCTCACTATCCTAGGTAAAGTGCCTAGCGTGAAGGAACATTTGAGAGGCTGAATTTCACACACACAAAAGAAAAACATGCGTGGTAACAAAAGATACTTCCCAAAGACATAGGGGCATTCACAGGGAAAATCAGTCTCCTCTCCCATTCTTCCCTCTCTCCCTGTGGTATAGTAAATTACTTAGTGTGGCTTTTCTACCCATAAGTCTTTGTAAACAACAAGATGGTATTTTCTATGAGCAACTGAGGAGCTCCTGATT
>NW_006921633.1:5710687-5711859 GCF_000298275.1 Orycteropus afer afer | reverse complement strand
CGGAAGTAGGATTGCCCAACCTTCCTTCCGAGGAGTGGCTGGTGGCTTTGAACAGCCAGCCGTCTGGTTAGCAGGCAAGTGTCTTAGCCACTATGCTACCAGAGCTCCCATGCTACCATTAGGCAGCTATAATTCAGAAATTAAAACATTTGCTGTGTTAATCTATTAATGAACATTTGAAAATTCTCCCCTTTTTGGTAATGGGACAATAGGAAGGGTGAGGAACAGGAGATTTTCATTTTTAAAGTGAGGTCTAACCGTGTTACTCCTGAAGCTATGTCACAAATGTAGTGTGGCTATCATCTGTTTGTCTTCAAAAACTAAAATCTTTGGATTATAGCTGCCATGCTGTGTGAAAGTTCAGATTACAGGAAGGGACCATGTGTAGTAGGTCCAGCTGACAGTCCCCAATGAGATTCTAGCCAATACTAAGCATCAACCTCTGTACATGCGAGTGAGGTAGCTTTGAAATGACAATTGCGTGACAAACCCCACACAAGAACTGACTAAATGAGATCAACCAATCACCCTGGAAAGATGGCAGATAAGACTAATAAATAAATGTTAATGGTTTACATCAGTAAGTTTGTAATTTGTTCAGCAGCATCAAATAGCCAAAACACTGCTACTTGAAAGAATAGCACATATACATATAAGCCTAAGACAGCAGTAGAAGATGGTATCTAAAAAAATCAAAACATTACAGAGAAAGGTGAAGTTATTGTAGGTAATTATATCTGGAAAAAAGCTTCATGGAGAAAGTGAAATAATAACTGTACCTTGAAGGAGGTTAAATGTAAAATTAACTCAACATGATATGTATTAATTAATGAAATTAAGTAAGATAGTGTAAAAGATGGACTAGCATTCTATGACAATTAAACAATATTTTAATGATTTATTTTAGGAGAGGAAAATTTAAAGAAATTATGAACAATGAAGCTAGCAAACAACTTAAAATATCAAGTTATTCTCTGTATGGCACTGTAATTTTAAAAAGTCCTATTAGATCATATTGTTCTAATGCCAGGGGAAGATAAATGATATCACTTGAACCATGCAGAAGGATTAAGTGCTTGTTATCTACAATGGAAAATGTAAAAACAACACAAAACAATACAATATTTGTATCATTGTATTTATAAACCAAGAAAATATATGTTGTTGTTGTT
>NW_006921633.1:5699302-5710402 GCF_000298275.1 Orycteropus afer afer | reverse complement strand
TGTATTGCTAAACAGAGAAAATATAATAGTCTCTAAACATTCTTTGTCCATTTTGTATTCTGATGATGAAATGTATGCCAAAAATCAATTAAATGAAAAGGACACTGGCCATTACTTTGGGCACAGATTTGGCATCACAAATTTCTCTTTAAATTTCAAATATCTCCTACTTAATAGATGATTATATGGCATAATACTATTTTAGGTACCCAATCAAAGTGTAAATCTTTGAATAGACAAAATATCCAATAATGTTATTTTCCTGCAGATTTGTTGAATATCCATCACTAAACTAGAATCTTTTATTTTATCTTTCTCTAGGAAAGAATTTGAACTAATAACTCATACACATTGTTGTAAGTTAGTTCAGCAATTCCTGCCTTCCTCTCTTTATGGGAGAAGTGAGCTGCTCTAGCTCATGCACTCAGAGTTTGGCCATGTGGTGGGCTGTAGCCAATGGAATGTGTGAAACAGTCACCAGTTCTGAGATAAGACTTTGAGAGCCATGGCATTGAAAGAGAATGCCCCAAATGTTGTAGTTTCTTAGTGCTGCTTAACAGAAATATTATGTTTTGGTTATCTAGTCCTGCTTTAGCAGAAGATACCACAAATGGGATGGCTTTGACAAACAGGAGTTTATTCTCTTGCAGTTTGGAGGCTGTAAGTCCAAGTTCAAAGTGTCAGGCTCTAGGGGCTGGGTGAAAGCCTCTCAACCTCGGGCTTCAGCTCTGCTTCCTGCTCCTGGTCCACTGAAGCTAGAGGCTTTTCTTCACTCAGAGAGCTACTGGTGCTGAGACTGAGAAGCTCAAGGTTGACAAGTAAAACAGCACAGTCCCTATGTTACCAAACCACACACCAGGCCATTAATTCAAGGCTATTGAAAGTCCCAAGGTTGGCAGAGCATGGCAGGCTGCTGAACAATGGCATGGCTACATGCAGGTTTCAAGCATTCCATAAGCTAGAGACCATAACCAAAGCTTCTTCTTATATACGGGAAGCAGAACACATCCCTAAAACAGTTACTTGGCTGCGTGTGGTAGATCACACCATGGAGCTGATTGCCTGTGTCATCATGGGGAATAACTACCACCAGCTGCCCAGCCACTCAACCAGGCCTAGCCAAGTTGACACACAACCTTAAGTACCACATACTATAAGTGGGTGACTTCAGCAAATAGAAATTTATTTTTTCACAGTTTAAGAGGTTAGAAGTCTGAATTTGGGGCATAATCTCTAGAGGAGGGCTCCCTCTCTTTCTGTCTCTGCTTCCCTGTAGGCTCTAGTGAAAATTCTTTGTCTAGACTATGAATCAGGTCTGACTTGATGGCACATAGCAACAACAGGCTTCTCTCACTGGCTTTCTTTGGAGTCCTTGGGCTTATAGATTGGTCAACTTCCATCGTCTTCAGAAGGTGTGAATCTTCCCCTTGTCCCTTCTTGCTTCTGTGCCAAATATGGTCTTTTATATCTCAAAAGGGATTGGCTTAAGACACACACTGTTGTTGTTAGGTGCTGTGGAGTCGGCTCAGACTTTTAGTGACTAAGTAAACAGAATAAAGCACTGTCTAGTCCTGTGCCATCCTCACAATCCTTGCTATGCTTCAGTCCATCATTGCAGCTGCTGTGTAAATCCAACTTGTTGAGGATCTTCCCCTTTGACTCTGATCCTCTATTTTACCAGGCATGATATCTTGCTCCAGGGAATGGTCCTTTCTGACAACATGACCAAAGTAGGTAAGGTGAAGTCTGGCCATTTTTGCTTCTAAGGAGCATTCCACTTGCACTTCTTCCAGGATAGATTTGTTCATTCTTCTGGCAGTCCATGATATTTTCAGTATTCTTCACCAAAACCACAATTCAAAGACATCTTTCTTATTCATTGTCCAGATTTCACATGCATAAGGGGTGATCGGAAATACTATGGCTTAGGTTAGGCACACATTGATCTTCAAAGTGACATCTTTACTCTTTAACACTTTAAAGAATTCCCTTGCAGACATACCCTACATTGAGATAATATCATTAATATAAAAATAGTCATATAGAACTTTGGAAACGCATATTTATTCTAGTTATGAGTTAAGCTTTTTAGCTTTTTTTTTTAATTTTTTAAAACATCTTAAACAATTATGGTATTTGATTCTTAAAATAACCCTATTAAATATCTAGGAATGTCTCTAAAACAAATAATTTATCCCATAATTTTTTTTCAATTGGTTTAAATATTTATGGTAAAATGAAACTATAATTGTACTAAAAGAAATATAATGATTATTTAAATAACACTGGTATGAAATGACAATACTAAGCATTACAACAAAGTTTAAAATTACAAAGAAGAAATATGGTGTGATGTAATTATATTAAACACATTTTAGTATAAGTAACTTAAATACCAACGAAGACATTAAGTAAATACCCAGTTAGAGATAAATTTGCAGCATGCATTAGTGAATCAGTTGAGATTCTGTGAAAAAAAGAGGAAGAGAAAATATACACAGATGGAGTAACTTAGAAAATATCAATACAAGCATACCTTGGTGATATTGCAGGTTCAGTTCCAGATCACTACAATAAAGCAAATATCAAAAAAAAAGGGAGTCACATGGATTTTTTAGTTTCCAAGTGCATAAAAAACTTAAGTTTAAACTACACTGTATGTAGTTTGTTAAGTGTGCAGTTGTTGTTGCTGTTGTTATGTGCCATCAAGTCAGACCCGTCTCATAGTGACCCCTCCTTGGGTTTCCGAGGCAGTATCACTACGGAAGTAGATTGCCCAACCTTCCTTCCAAGGAGTGGCTGGTGGGTTTGAACAGCCATCCTTCTGGTTAGCGGTCAAGTGCCTTAGGCACTATTCTACCAGAGCATTATGAAAAATTTGAAATAGTGTCAGAATTACCAAAATGTCACACAGTTACAGAGTGTCTTCATATCATAAAACATGCATTAGCTGTGAAGCACAATAAAGTGAAACACAATAAAATGAGGTATGCCTATAAAATGTTGTTGTTAGTTGCCTTTGAGTCAATTACAACTCATGAGAATTCCATGTGTTGCATAGTAGAACTGCTCCATAAGGTTTTCAGGGCTGTTACCTTTAAGAGCTGGTCACCAGGCCTGTCTTCCAAGGCACCTTTGGGTGGATTTGACTACCAATCTTTAGCTAGCTAGTTAAGACAACTCTTAACTGTTTGTGTCACCCAGGAACTTTAATAAAATAACTTCTTATAAATATATGTGTAGAGTTATGGAGAAGCCAGGGGACAAAAAACTATTGGTTAGAACCCATTACCTCCAGTAAACCTGAAGGTGCAAGGGAAGCTATAGTTACCAGAAAGTGGTGAGACCAGTGGCCACAAAAAAGGAACTGTCAAACAAGAGCTGTAACTAGTAGTAAAATAACTCAGTTAATGATTTGTAATACTAGATAGTCCAGCAGGGGTAGAGCTAAGAGTATAAAGACCCAGACTTATCTCTTTGCGCTCTCTAATGTCCTATTGGTGCCTGTTATTAGCACACACTAAGCAGAAGTCAACAAGCAGAACAAATAAAGAAAACAAAAATCCTCACAACTGGACCAATGAGCAGCATCACAATAAATGGAGAGAAGATTGAGGTTGTCAAAGAATTCACATTGCTTGGTGCTACAATTGATGCCAACGGAAGCAGCAGTTAGGACATTAGACAACATGTAGCATTGGGAAAGTCAACTGCGAAGGAACTGTTTCAAGTGCTGAGGAGCAAGGATATCTCCTTGAGGACTAAGGTGTGCCTGACACAAGCCATGATATTTCCAATCACCTTGTATGCATGTGAGAGCTGGACAATGAATAAGGAAGACCGAAGAAGAGTTGATGCTTTTGAGTTGTGATGCTGGTGAAGAATGCTGAAAGTACCATGGACTGCTAAAAGAACTAACAGATCTGTCCTGGAGGAAGTGCAGCCAGAATGTTCCTTGGAAGCAAGAATGGCCAGACTTCATCTCACCTATTTTGGTCATGTTGTCAGAAGGGACCATTCCCTGGAGAAGGATGTCGTGCTTGGTAGGGTGGAGGGTCGACGAAAGAGGGGGAGGCCTTCAATGAGATGGATTGATACAGTGGCTGCGATGATGGGCTCAAGTATAGCAGGGATTGTGGGGCTGGCACGGGATTGGGCAGTGTTTCATTCTGCTGTGCATGGGGTCACTATGAGTTGGAAACGACTTGCCGGCACTTAACAACAACAACAACAAGCAGAAGTCAGAGATCAAGCTAGCCCACAAAGATCAGTATCCAGGAGTACAAAGCAGGATATAGAGAGGATTTGTAGGGATAAATGGAAAATATTCCATCATCATATTATTATACTTTTGATATCCACTTTTCTCCTTTTACCAGATAAAAATCTTTATCTGAATTCGGAGAACATATAAGTCACATCAGCTGTTATAATTACAGTATGTCAATTTTGTCACATTTCACCTAAAACCTAAACCATTAACAATTATCAGTACTCTTAATATCACGTATTGGAAGAAGAAAAATAATTAACCTAAAATGTAGCTGATGCAGGCCTACTTCTATGGATATTCATTGGGCTTTAGTTGATTAATTTATCTTCCCTCTTTCACAACTTAATCTAACTTCCCATCAATCCCTTCCAGGATTGTGTCTGGATGGGGATTATTACCTGATGGTATGATCCAAATGATATTTCTACATTATCCAAAAACGTGATTGTCCTTGGGCAACTGTCTTCTGTTTACCAAAAAACTGGGGCCAGGGCTATTATGAAGTGCCCTAGTGAATTTCTTTGGTTCAACATACAGGCCTTATTGTGTCAATTGTGTTGGAATAATGCAATCATTCTGTGTAGTATGGGTACTGATTATCTGTCACTTGGTTTGGCAGTGTCAGAAAACTGTAAAAACAAGCAACAGTTCCAGCTTTCAATTTAACCAAATTATGATTGTATTCCCTAGCGGGATCTTTCTTGGGCATTAGAGCCTCCAAATTTACTGAGTTCATGATTGCCAAGATAGAAAGCAAAAATTTCTCCAGTGAGTTATTAGGTATCATAATGAGAAGTGTCGTTCCTACTTCAACCCTTTGTTTCTGGGTACACGCATTATAATATTGAGAGAGAAAGCACCAGATTTTGCTTGCTGGTTTAAGGTACACTATAAATAAAAACACAACAAATAGTTGCTGTTTAACAATTCCAATTTATGGTGACTCAGTGTGTGCTCTCAGTATGTTTATCTCTGTTCCATAGAATTTTTATTGGTTGTTTTTCAAAAGTAGATCAACAGACCACTCTTCTGAGTCTCCTCTGGGAGCACTCCAACCTCTAATATTTTAAGAAGCATATCTTAAAGAACAGTACCCTAGTCTCACAATGGGATCCTCTGGCACCAAAACAGAGTATTTAGCAGGCCATTCTACTATTCTATCAAAACAGCTGTGCCTGGATGGCAAGATATATTTTGAGGTTTGTGAATTCTGTGAGAGGGAGTCTATTTTCACACTTACTTCATTAAAACACTCTGATCTGTTTTGATAAGAGCAATACTCTTTGTCACATCATGGTGATGAATTAGTCATCCTGAAAACCCAACATATGATAGGAAGGGAAAGGAAATCCATATATAAAATATGTAACTATTCCTTAGAAGATAAATTACTGCTTTGCCAGCAATGAAAGGGAGCTCTGGTAGCATAGTGCCTAAGGCACTTGACTGCTAACCAGAAGGCTGGCGGTTTAAACCCACCAGCCACTCCTGGGAAGGAAGGTTGGGCAATCTACTTCAGGAGTGATACTATCTCAGAAACCCAAAAAGGGGTCTCCATGAGTCAGGGCCCACTCGACGGCAAACAACAACAGCAATGAAAAGCTTCCAAAGTATCAACTTGCCATCAGGTAGCTTCCTGGTCTCATCATGGGTGAGTGTCTTACTGGAATCAGAGCACTGGGCTTTGTTTTTAACAACTCACTCGGCAGTGGCAGTGGCAGCGGCAGCCAGCTCATGGTTTGGAGCTTACTGTGTGCATAGTCATGCTGGGAGGAAATAAGAGAGATTGGGAAAAGTGAATGACTGACATCCAGAGAAGGGTAATTTTTTTTCCACCTGACTGCTGTGAGACCCAAAGTAGATAGGGATCATTACATAATGGAGTAGCCTAGTGTTTATTTCCATATGACCTGAGTAGGCTGGATTTGGACACAAATATCTTCACATCCTGTGTCCAATATAATAATATATCCATTTACCTCTCCAAATTCCTGGTGGTGTTATGTATGGAATTTTGTCACCAAATAATATGCGTTAGAATCTTAAATGCTGTATCTGTGGATATAATCCTATTTGGAATTAGTTTCTTTGTAGATTTTACCTGAATAGGATAGGTTTTAAATCTAATCACTTCTGAGTTATAAAAAGACAAGATTAGACACAGAGACATGCAGACACAGGGGTAAGAAGACACCATCTGAAGACAAAGACTGAGGAATCTACAAGCCCAGGGATTCCAAAGATTGCTGGCTACTAGATGCTGAAAAAGGAGCCCTAGTTGAGTGCTTTAACAACTGCACCACTAGGGTTCCACTCATAGTTCACGAACTGATTGCTCACAAGAAGAGGGAAGGGGTATAGGGATCCAATATTCTCAGAGTACTCTGGTCAAAGTAGAGCCTCTTTTCCATAAATAGGGTTTGGGCAGAAGAAGGAAGCCCCCACTTCTCAACCTCACTCACCCAGCAATTAGCCTCAGCAATAGGTAGCTGGGAATAAAATGAGAAATGCTAAGGTACTGCTCTTCCTGGGAGGAAAGCCCAATGGTTGTGAACTAGGGGGAGAGTAGGAGTGAGAGCCCTCTGTATTTGCCCTCTTTTTGGCTCCATTCAACCCTGGAATGGAGTCTCCACCTTGCTGAGCTAGTTGTGGAGATGGAGGAAGAGGTTGTGGTTCAAATATGGAGCTTTCACCTTTCTTACCAAATTTTCATGTATTTTCTTTAATAAATATTGCTTCATTTGCTGTTTGTGCTTAGGACCATTTACACAGGCTTTACATGTTTCTATATATATTTTTTTAGACAAAAACAAATATAACTTTCATAAGTTTCATCGGTCACCCCCACACTATGGTCAAATGAATTCCAACTCCTGGTGGCCTCATGTGCGTAGAGTAGAATTGTTCCGTCGAATTTTCAAGGCTAGACCTTTCAGAAGCAGATTTCTAGTCCTGTCTTCCAAGGCCCCTCTGGGTGGGTTTGAACATCCAGCCTTTCACCTAATAGTTAAATCCTTAATTGTTTGCACCACCCAGCGGATTCCTGAAATCAATCTTCTTCTTTGTTGGTAACAATACTTTAAATATGGAAAAAGCGTTCTTAGTTCCTGCAATCTGTAGGCCATAGTGTGCCAACTCCTGTTGTAGGTCACTAGGTGCAGTTACCATCTCTTTGTAAATCTGTAATATTCCAAAGTTATTTTCTAAAACCCCTTTGGCCAAAATAGTAGAGGTAAATGATTATGTACCCTTCCACCTCCTGAGTATTTTAAGGCTTTCAAGATAGCACTGATGTCATAAAATTCTGGTAAATGAATTTCTTAAAATTTTAATTTGTTTGCTTTGATATCTATAATTCAATTAATTGTTATTTTAAAAGCCTTTCACATTTTCCCAAGCGATTAAAGAAACCTCAGCTTTTTAATTTTATAATGATAGTAATTATTTCAGGCATTAAAATATCTTGTGTAACTTTGATATACAGATTATAATACCCGTTATTAGGAAAAATATCACTGAAAGTATGAATTTCAACTTCTTTTAAAGGAATTAATCTACTTCTGTAGTGATACTGCCTTGGAAACACAAGGAGGGTTGCTAGGAGTTGGATCTGACTCGATGGCAGTGGGTGGGTAATTTATTAGGTGTGTCTCTAAACTCTTTCTGGAGTCTGAATTATTAACCTGATAATTCAGTTCATTCAGAGGGAAAAAAACTCAAGTTGCTATTTTGCATTATAAAATTAAGAAAAGGAATTTTGCAGTTTAACTTTTTGACTGCTTATATGAGTAAATAGACATAGTATCTGAAACAGTTTTTATATTTTTTTAAATAAAAGATTTTTCACGCTTCTAATAGCCTAGAGTGTATATTAAAAATAATTTTTCCTTAACATAAACAGATAATTTTTATTAGTGCTCTGGGCTTGAACAGATGCCTTATAAGAAACTCAATTACTTTACCAGAGGGTTTCTATTCTAATAAAATATTGAGATTGGAAATGGTTGAGAAGATATTTTGGCTGCCATCTCATTTTCTCTAACAATTACTTCTTTTTCCCATATTATTTATATCCTTTATTCTGTCTGCTATAAAGGTTTTTTGTTATAAGATCTGCTATATAGCTTTAGAATTATTTTTTTCTTCACACAATAAAATTCCCATAAGAATTTTTTAGAAGGTTGAGAGCTTAAATATGATATCTTAATATAAAATTCAATTCTTAGAGTTGTTTGTTTACTATTTAAACAATTTTAAATGCCGGTATGCCAGAGTTTCTTCAGAGAAAGATATTATGATATAATGTAATGTTTATTATTTTGCCTTATATCATTTCCATGTTTCAAATTTTTTTTGGCTCAAAAATGTGTAGAGCATTCTTTCAAATATTATCTAGTTAACACATGCTCTCAACATTTATAATGTCTATCAATTCATTTCTTTATTACAATTGAAAAGTTATTAATATATACTTTACTTTGAATAATTGTTGTTGTTGTTGTTGTTATGTGCCGTCGAGTCAAACCCGACTCATAGCAACCCCTCCTTGGGTTTCCGAGGCAGTATCACTACGGAAGTAGGTTTGCCCATCTTCCTTTCGAGGAGTGGCTGGTGGGTTTGAACCGCCAGCCTTCTGGTTAGCAGTCAAGTGCCTTAGGCACTATGCTACCAGAGCTCCTAAAAGTTGTTGTTGTTATGTGCTGTCGAGTCAGACCCGACTCATAGCGACCCCTCCTTGGGTTTCTGAGGCAGTATCACTACAGAAGTAGATTGCCCAACCTTCCTTCCGAGGAGTGGTTGGTGGGTTTGAATCGTCAGCCTTCTGGTTCACAGTCAAATGCCTTAGGCACTGCACCACCAGAGCTCCTTAGCACTTAAAAAATAAAATTAAAGCCAAATGGAAGATTGTGGTAGAATATTGTGGCTATAGACAAACCTCAAAGTGCCTAAATCAAAATGAGCCAAACTTCTTAGTTGTATTGCAATTTTTACTTTGTAATTTATACATACCTTGCTTATTCCCTTCTTTCTCTTTCTCTCTTTCTTTGTCTCATAGGATATTAATTTTTAAATGCTGGATATAATTATCATGAAAGAGTTATACCCACTGTGGATGACATATCAATCTTTTAGAAAATTGTGTAGGAAATAAGCAGCAATATTTAACTAAAATTCTAGTTATATCAACTTTCCTCTGTTGAATGAAAATTTTAAATTCTGAAAGATTGCTAACAGGCTTTCTGACAAGCATAAATTTACTCCAGTTTTTAAGTCTATTTAATGCTTTAATTTTTATGTAGTATGATTTTAAAAAAAATCTAGAAACTCAATGCCATTGAATTGATTACAACTCATAGCCACTCCTGTTGGGTTTCCAAGACTGAGAACTTTATGGAAGTAGATTGCCCCATCTTCCAGCCATGGAGCAGCTGGTGGGTTTGAACTGCTCACCTTCTGGTTAGCAGCCAAATGTGTTATTCACTGAACCACCAGAGTTCCTTATGTAATATTATAGTCTCTTAAAAATTCAATTTGCCTGCTTAGATGAGTTAACCACAGAACTACCTGGACGGCTTAATAAGAAAATAATTTTAAGAGATTTAGCTGTTAATAATTTTAAGAGAGTTAATTCTTAGTTAATTCTTCCTAAGGTCATACCAATGGCAGTAAAAAAGAAAGTGTCAGTTTGTTTCAACTTTAATTTTAATCATGACCCATATTATCTTTCTGTCATTTTCACATATACTCCATACTCATTTATTCTCAATTATATATTTATATTTGAAACTATGTTACTATCACGAATATTACATATATTGGTTTTCATCCTCTCCATAAGTGAAACTATGATTTTACTTGAAACAAATTATGACTCTACTATAACCAATAGTTTTCATAAGTCCACAAGACCTAGCAGTGACCAAAAAAAAAAAAAAAAGAATAAAGGAAAACACATGCATGTGTACACACACACACACACACACACACGACTTTTCTATAGCTGCTGCTTCTCCTATCATTATCCATTTTCAAAAAGTGTTTTTCTGTTCTTACATGCTAGCCAACTTCAGTCAGAATCTTATTTTCATCAATTATTGTTTTTTTTTTTTTTTTTTTTACTGGCAATCCGAATTTTATTCAATACTGACCTTGAAAATTTTATAAAAACACCACAATATGGGTTGAACTACATACTCGTCAAATTGAATAACAGATGACATTCAAATATAAAAGACTAGCTGTCTTCCAAGTATGGATCTTTACATTTTTCATTGCTTTTGCATGGAAAGAGAATGACAAGAACCACCACCACCACCACCACAAGAACAGATAGATAGATATGTTGTTGTTGTTGTTGTTATAGATGAGAAATATTTATAGCATTATTATATTTGGTCTTGTTTTGTGTCCTGCTCACTTACTAATCACACTACCTGCTTTCAAATTAAGACTTAGTTTCCTTTTCTTGGCTTTCTTCATTGACTGTTGAATGCATAAGAGTTGATGCACTTAATGCAAACATAATGGGGAAATACAGTGTAAACATATTCAAGAAGAGAAATATGTTGAAAACCCCTAAGTCTTTATACTTTTGTATTTTGGCCATTCACAATATAAAATATTTTATTCATTATAAGGCACATTATTTTTTAATTGTAACTGAAATCAAATTGCATTTTGCAATCCTTTTTACTCAACTGACATTCCTGACATTGTGCCATTGTTTGTGTCTGCACATTAAAACTTGCAAAATGGGTAGATTGAAAGAAAACTTTGATGCTAGTTGAAGAAAGGCTACACTATAAATAACTGTGATGGTAAAAAAA
>NW_006921633.1:5679112-5699177 GCF_000298275.1 Orycteropus afer afer | reverse complement strand
AACCTCCAGCCTTCTGATTAGCAGTCAGGTGCCTTAGGCACTTAGAAAGGACAATACTTTTGGTGAAGCCTGCATATCTGTGACTGTGAGCATAGATTTTTTGTGACTCAGAAATTTGGACATTGAAATTGAAAATGTTTTAGTAATAACTATTTTAAGATTTCTTTTATGTATGCAAATAATAAAAACCTAAGAATAAGTCAGTCTAAAAGAACTCTTTAAATGTGTATAAAAGAAATAGCCTAACAGTGATTAAAGCTTTGTGCAAAGGCTAAATTGACAGTATAATGTCCTTTTTTATAAATAGGTATCAAATATTTCATATTACTTGGATGCACAGGGAACACCAATGGAAGCAGTGGTAATGAAATTAGACTTCTTACTGGACTGAGAAAATCTGCTGCAAAAGATCTATTTAGTCTGTAATTGAACCCACTCATATGGCTTCCAGCCAAACAAAAGACAGACATACGAGCTGAACATTAACATTAGGTAGATATACTCCTTGGAGAGATCAATCATGGGAGAATAGAAGGGATGTGTATGCACAGGGAGACTATTCAGGGGACAGGAGTGCATGGGAGGGAAGGACACAGGGAAAAGATGGCTATTGCAGAAGAAGTAAGAGGAGAACTGTTACATTTTGGAAGATTACAGTCAACATCATGAGACAAAGTATATGTGAACTGCTGTATGGAAGAATTTTCTCTGTAAACTTTCATCCAAATCACAATATAATAAAAAGAAAGCAAAAGAGCAAGGATGTCTTTTTGAAGACTAAGGTGTTCCTAACTCAAGCCATGGTATTTTCAACTGCCTCATATTCATGTGACAGCTAGACAGTGAATAAGGAAGGCCAAAGAAGAGTTATTACTTTTGACTTGTGATGTAGGTGAAGAATACTGAAAATATTATGGACTGCTAGAAGAATAGCAAATCTGTCCTGAAAAGAGTACACCCAAATGCTTCTTGGAAGTGAGAATAGTCAGACTTTGTCTCACCTACTCTGGCCACGTTAGAAGAGGATATTCCCTGGAGAAGGATATCATGCTTGGTAAGGCAGAAGATCAGTGAAAATGGGGGAGACCCTCAACAAAATGGATTAACACAGTGGTTGCAATGATGCACTTTGGTATAGCAAGGCTTGTGAAGATGGTGCATGGCCTGGCAGTGTTTCGTTCTGTTGCAGATAATGTCGCTAGGAGATGGAGCCAACTGGACGGCACCTAACAACAACAACAGCAGTGTTTTAACAAACATTGTAGTTGTACATTCAAGAGACTGTAGTATTAACACATATTTAAACAAATAAATTGAGATTTAGTGTGGTTGCTGAATCATATATTTAGTAAATTGCTGTATTAGTTTCCCTATTGCTGCTGTAACAAATTAAAACCAAAAAAAAAAAAACTCACTGCCATCAAGTGTATTCTGCCTCATAGAGACCCTCATTGTATTTCCAAGGCAGTACATCTTTATGGAAGCAGAATGCTTCATCTTCCTTCTACAGTGCAGCTGGTGGGTTTTATCTGTCAGCCTTCTGCTTAGCAGGTCAAATACCTTAGGAATTGCACTATCAGATATCCTTAACAAATTACTACAAGTTATCACAAACCTAGTGCTAAAAAAAATACATTTATTATCTTACAGTTCTGGAGATCAGAAGTTCAAAATCAGTCTCACTGGAATAGAAAGAAGGTGTTAGTACAGCTGTTCTCCTATCTAGAGAATTAATTTTCTTGCCTTTTCCAACTTCTAGAGGCATCTGTATTCATTGGTCCCATTGTTGTTGTTGTTGTTGTTATGTGCTGTCGAGTCAGCCCTGACTCACAGTGACCACTCCTTGGGTTTCCAAGGTGGTATCACTGGAAGTAGATTGCCCAACCTTCCTTCTGAGGAGTGGCCGGTGGATTTGAACTGCCAGCCTTCTGGTTAGCAGTCAAGTGTCTTAGGCACTACATCACCAGAGCTCCTATACCATATTCAAAGCCAACGATAGCCAATTGAGACTTTCTCTATCACACTAAGTCTTCTGCTTCCATTTATTCACTGATAAGAATCTTTCACCCAGAGAATCAAGGTTAATATCCCTATCTTAAAGTCAGCTGATTATTGTTATTATATGTTGTTGAGTGGGTTCTGTCTCTTAGTGACCCGATGTATAACAGACTGAAATGCTGCCTGATCATGCACCATCCTCACAGTTGTTACTGTGTTTCAGCCCATTGTTGAAATCACTGTGTGAATCCATCTCTGTGAAGGTCTTCCTCTTGTTCATTGACCCTCTACTTCACAAAGTGTGAAGTCCTTCTCCAGGGACTGTCCCTCCTTATAACATGACCAAAGTACATAAAATGAAGTCTCACCATCCTTGTTTTCAAGGACATTCTGGTAGCACTTCTTCCAAGACAGAATTGTTTATTCTTCTGACAGTTTATGGTATGCTCAATAGTCTTCTCAAACATCATAATTCAAACACACCCATTCTTCTTCAGCCTTCCTTATTCTTTGTCCAGCTTTCACATGCATATGAGGTGATTGAACATACCATGGCTTAGCTCAACTACACCTTAGTCTTCAAAGTGACATGTTTGTTCTTTAACACTTTAAAGAGGACTTTAGCAGCAGATTTGCCCAATGCAATATGGCATTTGTTATCTTGACTGCTGCTTCCATGGTTGTTGACTGTGGATTCAAGTAAAATGAATGCTTGACAATATCAGTCTTTTCTTCATTTATCAAAATTTTGATTATTAATTGAGTTATGAGGATTTTCCTTTTCTTTACATTTAAGTGTAATCCATACTGAAGGCTATAGTCTTTGATGTTCATTGGTAAATGCTTCAATTCTGCCTCTCTTTCAGTAAGCAAGGTTGTATCACCTGTATATTGTAGGTTATAAATGAGTCTTCCTCCAATCTTGATGCTGAATTCTTCTTCACATAATCTGGCTTCTGAGATTATTTGCTCAAAATGCAAATTGAATAATATGGTGAAAGGATACAACTCTGATACACACCTTTCCTGATTTTAAGCCATGGATTATCCCCTTGTTCTGTTTGAATGACTGCCTCTTGGTCTATGCATAGGCTTCAGATGTACACAATTAAGTGTTCTGAAATTCCCATTCTTTGCAATATTATCTGTAATTTTTTATGATCAACACAGTCAAGTGACTTTTCACAGTCAATAAAACATAGATGATTAAGGACCTTAATCCCTTCTACAACCTTAATTATTTGGCATGTAATATAACATAATTACATATATATTGAACAATAGGATGTGAACATATTTGTAGGAGCATAATTTTTGGTGTGTCAAGATTTGAATATAGGGTTGTCATTCTGTAAATATGATATTTTTATTACTATATGATATGCTATATTACTTATTGAAGATTGCAGTGGTGAATTTATTCTTTCAGAATATGAATGTCATATCATGATAGGTAGGGAATGGTCAGTTATTTAAAACAATTTTGAGTAGAATGAGGAGCTCTGGTAGAGTTGTTAAGACATTTGGCTGCAAACCCAAAGATAAGCAGTTTGAACCTGCCAGCCATTCTTCCGGAGGAGAAAAACGAGGCAACTACTTGTGTAAAGATCTATAGCCTTGGAAACCCTATAAGACAATTCTACTCTGTCCTATAGGGTCACTATGGGTCAGAATAGACTTGATGGCAGTGGGTTTTGAATATCATGAAAGGGTGCACCTTTTAATTTTTTATACAGCTAACTAATATAGCTGTGAGCTTGGACCACAGAACAAAAATATCTTCTGACATAGGGTTCAAAGTGACAGATTAAAGCAGCATGTGATTTGGCCAGTCAGTCAACAATGGGGGAGGAGTGGGAATAGAAGAAATTTCCAATAGATAAGTAGGGTATAAGACTTGAGAAAAACAGCTGAGTAAATATGTAGTTAAAAATATAGCCAGATCAATAAGCCTCCCACTACCTGTGTAATTAGGAGACCTGGTGGCATAATTCCTAAGGCATTTGACTTCTAACCAGAAGGCTGGCAGTTCAAACCCACCAGCCACTCCTCAGAAGGAAGACTGAGCAATCTACTTTCGTAGTGATACTGCCTCGGAAACCCAAGGAGGAGTTTCTATGCTTCGAAACTGACACAATGGCAGTGAGTTTGGTTTGTTTTTTACCTGTGCAATTAGATTTCACCAACCTGCTGGATATAGGGCTAGTTCCAGTCCAAGAGTCTTGAGAAAATAACAGATTGTAATTTAAAAAAGAGTCAAGAGTACTAGGAAAATAATGTATTCAGACATCAGAATTAATAATCAGGGCAGTGAAACAGAATGAGAGCCATCAAAATTAGGAATGGCTGTTGGTGTGAAGCTGGGGCTTGAGTTTGAGGAACATATCCATTATCAGAATTAAGATACACATTCGACTCAGATGAGCAATAAGAATGATGATGCCCAGGTAAATTATGGAATTAGGGCTGTTAATCATTTCCTGACTCACATCATCTGGCTTTGGAAGCTGAGTGCCCAAGTTGGAGTAAGCCTAGAAATTTAGCTCTGGTGAGCAGAAAGGATACTGAAGGTAGGGCTAACTAACTCTCAGACTCTGTTTCTTACCTATTTATACCTTGCTTTGATTGTGTTGTTGTTATTAGGTGTCATAAAGTAATGTACAATGTCATCAAGTCATACACAGTGAACCAAAATGTTACCAGTCCTGCACCATCTCATGAACATTTGTATGCTCAAATCCATTCTCGCGACTGCTGTTTATTTTGACTGCCGTCCAACTAGTGTGCTCATCTTCCGGCACTATAAAAACACTATTCTGTTTTAATGAATAAAGTTTTCAATGTCTAATTTTCAAAAGTAGATTATCAACCTTTTGTCTGCAGTGGGTCTGGAAGCTCTGCAAAAACTTGTCCATCATAGGTGACCCTGATGACATTTGAAATACTGATGGTGGGCTTCCAACGTCATAGCAACATGCAAGCCATTACAGTATGACCAAGTGACAGACAGGTGGTAGGCTTTGAATTAAACTCGTTTGTTCATTCACACATTCCATAAATGCTGGGTGAGTATCTACTTTGTCCAATTATTCTATTGTTGTTGTTACGTGTCATTCAGTCAGACCTGACTCATAGCAACCTCTCCTTGGGCTTCTTTCTGCGGAAGTAGATTGCCCAATCTTAGAAATATAATAATTAGCAGAATAATGTTAACTGAAAAATATCATTGCTATTGAAGTAGTAAATACCATTGCTATTGAAAGATATGATATCTTTCAAAAGATATTGCATATTATGTGGCTTCTTTGTTCTTTTAGGTGCACAAAGTAACCATTACAAGTAATTTTTTAGAGTCCACCAAATTTTGGGAGCTCTGGTAGCATAGTGCCTAAGGCACTTGACTGCTAACCACAAGGTTAGTGATGTTGTTGTTGTTATGTGCTGTTGAGTTGGACCTGACTCATAGCGACCCCTCCTTGGGTTTCCCAGCAGTATCACTACAGAAGTAGATTGCTCAACCTTCCTTCTGAGGAGTGGCTGGTGCATTTGAACGACCAGCCTTCTGGTTAGTGGTCAAATGCCTTAGACACTATGCTACCAGGGCTCCCATAACATATTATAGGAGGCAGTCAAATGCCTTAGGCAGTAGGCCACCAGAGCTCCCTATTGTTGTATTATTTTACTTGCTGAAGAAATAATAGTAGAGGAGAAAATAAGACCTCACTCTCCTTTCTTTATGCAAGGGACAAAAATCTAGCCCTTGTTATTTTATTTCCATATTATTAAGCTACATTTCACTCCTTCCACACATCCTCTTTTTTGGATGTAATAACATTTTAGGATGCATTACAACTAAGATTTTTAAAATTTGATAAGGTAAATAATTATACTGCAAAAAAAGTAAGAAAATGCACATGAAACTTTTGAAGACCAAAGACATCATATTAAACCCAGATGAAAAAAGAGAACTGAGATTATTTAAAATTTAAAGCATAGACAAAAGATTTGAACAAAAACTTCACAGAAGAGAGCACTGAAAATACCAATAAACACATTAAAAGGTAATTAATTTCATTTGTCATTGAAGAAATAAAAATTAAAATAAGAGCTAGATACCACTGAAAGTTACCAGATTAAAAAATTAAATGGAAAATGATGAGCATTAGGGTGATTTTTTTTAAGCAATTCTACTCTTATACAATGCTGGTGTTTATGTAAATCACTACAATTACTTTGGAATTTGTTTCACCAAATATTCTGAACATCAGTGAACATGGATCTCAGAATCTTGCAGAATATATGGCCTTGGCAGAGAAAGATAAGCGTTATATATTTTATAATCTTCTGCTAAGGAGCTCTGGTGATGCAGTGGTTAAACCATTCAGCTGCTAACCAAAAGGTCTGTGGCTTGAACTCACCAGCTGCTCCACAGGAAAAAGATGTGGCATAAACCTTCCATAAAAATTTAAAGCCTTGGAAAACCTATGGGGCAATTCTACACTGTCCTATAGGATTGCAATGAGTCAGAATTAACTATAAAGCAATGGATTTTTTTTTTTTTTAAATCTTCTGCTACTATGGCTAATTAAAATAGAAATTACTAAAGCAATAAACAAAGCTAAGTCTATGAAGGGTATGACAGTTTAAGACTTGTTAACTGTTTTTCTGCTTTCTATTTATACTTGAGAACTTCTCTAGACTATTTAAATGAATGCCACACTTGATATCCAACATTCTGTGATTTAAAACTATGTAATAAACTTTGCAACACTCCTTCAGGCAAACTCAACCTCTAATATTTGTTTTAGAAAAGAAAATCATGATGTCTATTTGACTTTTTTTTTTTTTTTTTCTGAATGGCCGTCAGATAGTTTATATCATCAGTTCTCAAATTAAGTTGCCTAAAAACAATCTAGAGAATTTTATATTCCAGGGATCCATCACAGGTAATTCTGATTCATTATGTGTAGGATGTTGCTGGTAATATCCATTTCTAAGAAACACTCTAAGTCTTTGGTAACTTATTTTGGTGGTTATGCATAGGCTATCCTACCTAACGGAGCACTAGTGGTGTAGTGCTTAAGGCATTTGACTGCTAACAAGAAGGCTGGTAGTTCAAACCCACCAGCTATTCCTCAGAAGGAAGATTGGGCAATCTACTTCCATAGTGATACCACCTGGGAAACCCAAGGAAGGGTCACTCTGAGTCGGATCTGACTCGATGGCAGTGAGTTTGTTTTGGTTTTGGTTTACCCTATCTAAAGTTGAAAGATTTTGATTTTTTTTTTTTTTTTCTCCCTCACGGCATTTGATGCATGCAGCAATCATATTGGAGCAATAGAGGTCAGATTGATTTTTAAATTTAATACAGAATGACAATTCAATAAAAACTAGAAATACATTTTCATGATGTCAGAAATCATTTTTGTCTTGTCCAAGAATTCAAGTTTCACATAAAACTCATCATTATTTTTCTGCTTTAAGGACCATTGTATTACAAGTAAACATCATTAAATTCAAAAAGCCAAGCTGTTATTGTTTTTAGAATTTTAATTAAGAATAAATTGTACCAGCCAAATAAATGACTCCATTTTGTCTCCATGATTGTATAGATAACATGTCAGAAAATATTTATTCTGCAATAATAATACATAAGAATATATTTTTATTCATAAAATAAAAAATGTTGGAATTTAAAAACATATTGGCCACTTTTTGGAAAATTTATTGTGTTTTATTTAAGATTTATAATTTTCCAGTGAACATTAAAACTCTACTAGGAAAAAAATAACAATTGAATATAGCTCAAAATGTATTTTCTTCAAAAATTTCAGAAAGAAGCAGAAAGAACAACCTAGTGAAAATATTTTCAGAATTTGTTCTTAAATATATTTTAAGGTTGATGTTCTCAGAACATCACCTGCACAGAATTAGGTAATATAGCTAGTTATCCAAATATTCTCTGTATCTGGCATCACATTTTCAGATATTTGTGTTCATGTAATTTTACTTCCATTTAGTTGCTATGACTCTGGAAATAAGCATGGTAAAAATAAATAAATAAATCAAATAACAGTCAGATACCATAGGTTTTTAACTTCACTCCAAAAAATGAAAATGCCCAATGTAACTGGTTTTAATGCTTCGCACCGACCTGACTATAGTCTCATGATTATCTAGTTCTGCTCCTCTACTCTCAGCTACTGGAACACTCTTGTTATGTGTTGGCTACCTCTGTGCTACTCTAACAGAAAATACCACAAACTGGATGGCTTCAGCAAACAGGAGTTTATTCTTAACATTTTTGGAGGTTAGAAGTCCAAGTTCCAAGTGCCAGACTCTGAGGGCTGAGTGAAAGCCCCTCAACCTTGGGCTTCAGCTCTGTCGCCTGCTCCTGGCCCACTGAAGCTGGAGGCTTTTCTTTACTCAGCTACTGGCTCCTGAGACTGACAAACCCATGGTTGACAAGTGAAAAGGCACAGACCAATGTTACCAAACAACACAGCAGGCCATTGATTCAAGGCCATTGAAAGTCTCAAGATCGGCAGAGCATGGCAGGCTGCTGAACAACGACTTGACTATATGCAGGGTTCAAGAGTGCCATAAGCTAGAGACCATTCCCAAAGCTGCTTCTTATATATGGGAAGCAGACCACGTCTCTCAAGCAGCTACTCAGCCACTTGTGGTAGATCCCACCATGGAGTTGATTGTCAGCCTCATCATGGGGAATAACTACCAATAGCTTCCCAGTCACTTAACCAGACCCAGCAAAGTTGACACACAGACTTAACTACCACATCCTATTACATGTGAGTTACATTTCTGCCACCTACAAACAATGCTAAAATACAAGACATTGGAGAGTGATTTTACCTTTTATGCAAAATAGAGCAGATTAAAAAGTATCCACCTTTATAAAATCATTATTCTCACTTGTATTTGATATATTTTTGAGTATGAAAGAAGGAGAGTTTACACTAGTGCACCAACCATAAATTTTGCATAATTCCCAGTTAATTTTATCAATATTTTGAATATTGAACATGCTCTGTAGGTGAATGTCAACTATTGGGAAAAATAGTTAGAGATCCAATGATATGCTTCAAGGTAGGTTTATATTATAAACTCTGTGACACTAAATTAGAGTCTATTCTATTCCTGGGAAAGTCAAAAGTTTATAATCATTAACTAATCCATTTTAATGAAAAACAGCTCTGAGATTTAAACTACTGTCTTTCAATTAATTGCTTTGGCCAGCATTTCCATTGGGTTTGCTTATATACAAACAGCTGCTTTTACCATCTTACCATTTATGAAATAGGAGCCCTGGTGACACAATGGTTAAACACTCAGGTTGGAAATTTGAACTCAGCCTATGGCTCCACAGGAGAAACACCTGGTGACCTGGTCCTATAAAGATTACAGTCTAGAAAACTTTATGTGGCAGTTCTACTGTCACATGATGTTACTCTAAGTCAGAATCTACTTAAGGGTACCTAGCAACAAAAATATTTTTGAAATATGTTTAAACATACACACATATGTAAAAATGTGAGTGTGTATGTGTCTGTGTGTGTGTGGAGGGAGAGAGAGAGGGAGAGAGAAAACAGGAAATGTAGGGGGAGAGGAGAATACTACCTTTCTGTTTTTTTCTGCACAAATTCTACCCTTACTTGTACTTACTAGCAATCAAAAACAACTTTATAATTAATTGTAACCACAACTTTTCAATATGTTCTGCATATACACAGATGAGTTTCTTTTTCTTAGTAAGTACAACAGTATTTTCATATGCTTGATTGCCTCTACTAATTTTTTTTTTTTTTTTTACTGTATAAGAAATATCATGGGAGGTTTAAAGAAAATAAATTAGAAAAAATATATATATATATATCCCAAAGAAAATATGTCTTTCCAATATAAGATATCATTGTCTCTCACATAGAAGTCTTTTAATAAATAGCTGTTGAATAATTAAGTTGGAATGAACTTTATTGTTATATGGTTTGAAATAGGAATTCCTGGAAATATAAGTAATTTTAAAATCATAGAACATTTTCTAATAAATCCAAGAATTATTTCTTGAGGTATTTAAATTGTACTTTAAGAATCATTGGACATATGTGAAGGAGTTCATAAAAACAAGGCAGCACAAATTGCATGATTAATTAGTAGTCAAGACAATAAGAATAGTTGGGAAGACTGACTACAAGAATGAAAAATCATAATAGTCTTCATGCAGTTAGTGTTATTGCAGCTGGCTCTTTCTCAAGGGAAAAGTAAATGGAAAGAAGGAGCAATTTGATAGAAAGATGTTTGAAAATGTAAATAAACAGCATGCAAGTCACGAATGGGGAAGGCTAGTGTAAAAGTTTTATGTAGATGGTTACTAGAAGATAAGGTAAAAGAGAAAGGTTAAATCCAGATTGTAAAGGACCTAAATAGTTTGGTCTTTAACTCAAATAAAAGAAAGAGACATAGAAGGGGAGTGTGCCCATGATGAAGTATAGGGTTGGCAGACGATATTTCTATAAGCATATTTATATGTGCTGTAAGAATGTATGTATATAAAGTAGAACTGACAAGGGACAAGGTTGTGGTGACTTCTTGGCCACAGCCAGCTGCCCTATGGGAGCCAGTAGTTGGACTTATGGGCTTGGAACTATGGTCACAGGGGACATAGAGCTTAATTGGCATAACATACTACACGAAAACATTATTCTACAGCCTCCTTTGGTGAGTAGTGACTGGGGTCTTAAAAACTTGCAAGCGTCCATCTAGATGCAGCATCTAGATGCGGTCTTCTCCTCATCCAGAGGGGAAAAAAAAATGAAGAAAACACATGGAAACAATTAGTCCAAGAGAGTAGGCCATGTGATCCTCAACGTATATGACTATGACACCAGAAGAACTAGATGGTGCCTGGCTACCCTTGTCAACTGCTCAGAGGGGGATTGGTGCAGGTGATCCTGGATAGAGTGGGAGAACAGCATGGAACAAAACTCAGAATCATAAAAAAAAGACCAAGTTTTCTGGTCTGATGATAGAGCCTTGTGAGACCCCTGATCTCTATGGCCCCCAGTTAACTTCAGGTTTGAAACTGAACCCACTCCTGTGGCTTCCAGCCAAACAATGGACAAGCATATGAGGTGCACATTTATTTATATCAGGTGGCTACACTCCTTGGAGTGATCAATTGTGGGAGAGCAGAAGGAAAATATTTGCACAGGGAAACAGCTGGGGAGGAGGAAGGAGTGCATGGGAGGGAAGGACACAGGAAAGAGGTAACTATGGGGAGGAAATGGGAAGAGAGCTGTTATGCTGTGGGGAACTGTAGTCAGGAACTGCAGTCAGGAGATGAAATGTGTATGAACTATTGTATGGAAAATGAATGTACTCTGTAGACTTTCACCCAAATCACAATATTTATTTATTTATTTTAAAAAAGGAGACAGAAAAAAAGGGGAGGGGCTTTTAAAAGAATTTTAAAGCAAAATTCACAAATACATTTGTATTTGCCTTAATATAAATATATCTCACAAAAGATTACCCTTAAATGAGAAAAGAGTAGAGGCCTCAGGAAAAATCAAGAACTTTTCCTATGAAAATGCTGCAACAGAACAATATTTGAGATATGCTTATAGTAGCCCAGCCATCAAGCATTAAAAATAGTTGATACCTTATTCCAGCAAGTGCTATTTGAGGTAGTTGGTTGCAAGGAAGTGATAAGGATATAAAGCAGAGATAAGAGTATACTATTTATTATTGAACATGTCATCCTGTGGAATTCCTGGCAAGAAAAAAAGTAACAAACATAATTTATTTAAATGCTAGATCAATGAGATATTTATGAACCTAGTTTTTAAAAGATTTTAAATGCATTTTACTTAGGAAACTACATGTCTAGAAAATATATCCACATGTGTTTGGGACATCATAAGATGAAGCTCAATGCTAATATAACTTGGACATAGCTTTCTTTGCATCTCTCATTTGGGGAGTTTCTTTCCACATGCACATACTCTGGGGACTAATGCAGATATTTCTGAGAAGCAAGGCAGAAATGCTGCAAGGCACTTCAAGGAAGTACATGAATGTCTTCTGAGCCATAGGAGACAAAATGGACCTGTGACCAATTCCAGAAAACAATGGGATTCCTAGTAATGACTCAAAGGTTGGTTTTCCATAGATGGTGCTGGACAATTTTAGAACACCATTTCTCAAACTAGAATACAAAATATATTCATAACAATTTGAGATCTTGTTTTCTCCTTTAAAGTGGTTCTCACATATTACATAACTTTTGGAAAGACTATCTTAGCTGATGTACTTTTTGAAGACATCTTTCAATATCTTGGCTTAACACTAGAAGCAGCTTGGTGTGGAGGGGTTCATAAGTAATCGTTTATATTTATTTATTTAATATTTATTTTGAAATAATTCTAAACCTACACAAAAGTTGCAAAAATAGTAAAGAGAATTCTTATAAATTCTTACCCAGTTTTCCTAAATGTTAACATTTTGCAAAATGATAGTAGTACATATCAAAACAAGGAAATGAATAGTCATGATATTACTAATTAGTCTACAGGCCTTATTTGAATTTTTCTAGTTTTCACTCTATTGTCCTTTTTATAGTCCAGGATTCAATTCTAAATCCAGCATTAAATTTAGTTGCCATGTTCCTAACTTTCCTTAAATCTGAGACAGTTCCTCGGTCTGTCTTTACCTTTCATATCCTTGACACTTTTGAAAACTCCAGATCATTTGTTTCGTAGACTGCTCCTTAATTTGGTTCCGTGTGGTGTTTTCTCATGATTATATTGAGCTTATGCATCTTTGGAGGAGCTCTGGTAGCATAGTGCCTAAGGCACTTGACTGCTAACCAGAAGGCTGGCGGTTCAAACCCACCAGCCACTCCTCGGAAGGAAGGTTGGGCAATCCTACTTCCGTAGTGATACTGCCTCGAAAACCCAAGGAGCGGTCGCTATGAGTCGGGGCCGACTCGACGGCAAACAACAACAACAACAACATGCATCTTTGGCAAGGATACAGCAGAAACTCACTGCTTTTCTCAGTGCATCATATCAGGAAGTGTTTCAGGTCAATATATCATATTGGTGATGTTAACTTTGATTATATGACACAGTGTCCATTAGGTTTCTCCACTGTAAAGTTATGATTTTTTTTTTTTTCATTTCTAATCAATAAGACTTTGTGGGGTGATTCTTAGAGATTATCCAAATATTCTGTTTCTCATCATACTTTTTTACTCATTAATTTTAGCATTCATCAGTGATTCTTGCTTGCCACAATTATTATTGGGGTGTTTGCATACTGGTAAATTTCCATTTTGTTTTTTCCTCCTGTATATGTAAATTGACCTTCTCCTATAAGCAAAGAACCTTTCTTTCTCCTACATTAATTTGTTTATACATTCATTCATACTACTATAGCCTTATGCATATGTGTTTTATTCTGTGGACTGTAATTTGTTATTATCAATGTTTATATTGTTACTAAAATTCATCTAACTTTAGCTATTGACAACTTCTTCAAGTTGGCTTATGTGCTCTTTAAATGTGCCTTCATTATTTAATTTTTCAACTATGTCCTTACTTACTGGTAATTTAAGATGTTCCAGGGTCATGTTGTATATTTTCCTGCCCCAGTCCTGACATAGCCATTTCTCCAGGACATCTAACTCTTTATTATTATTATTATTGGAGAAAACTATTCAGAAGACAAGGTCTGAGCTAAACAGCCCTTTTAGCACTATTATTGCTGAGCGCTCAAGTCAGAGACTTGTGGACTTGATATACGTCATGTACAGAGTAAAACTTCTTAGAACTAAAATATCAGAAACTTTAAAAAGACATTAAGTAGTGATTAACTGTGAATGTGTTTCAGGTTGGAAAATTTGCAGGTGCAAATAAAATATCACATTAAAGAAATATGGAATAAATCCACTGTGGAAATTATTTAACTTCATGGACATATATAGACAAAATATTCACTGAAATTTCTGACGCATTGTAGACTATGAGATGAAGTCAGGAGTATAACAAGGCACATTCTCATCTTAGAAATTAATTACAGTATTCTGTGTGGTTAGGTCATTGGAAAGAAGATTGAATAATCTACTTCCATAGACATACCACCTTGAAAACCCAAGGAGGGGTTTCTATGAGTGGGAATTGACTCGACAGCAGTGACTTTGGTTTTTTGGTTTTGGTGTGGTTAACTGCTTGGCTGCTAACTAAAAGGTTGGGGGTTTGAACCCACCAGCCATATTATAGGAAAAAGACATGGTTGTCTGCTTCAGAAGAGATTACAGCCTTGGAGACCCTATGGAGCAGTTCTACTCTGTCCTATAGGGTCATTATGAGTTGGAATCAACTTGACAGCAATGAATGGCTATCAATGGAAGAAACTCCATTAGTTATGGAAAAGACTATGGTTCTTGTTCCTTCAGAGAGCATGGAGAATGTGATATTATTCTGAAAAAGATGTTACCATCAAAGGTTTCTATCATTCAATTTTTAACATTAAAATACTAGTAGACAAACATGATTAATGTTATATTTTTCTGATACCAATAAAAGAAAATAACATTTGCATCCCAATATCAAGACTATGTTCATGGATTGTGACTTTTGGAATTAACGATCTCACTGTAAGTAACATCAAGTATGTTAGCAAACTATGGATAGTAATATTTTGGACATTGTTTAAAAATTATGATAAGGCAGACAAAGTAAAATTTTTAGAAAATTACTATTATTTTCAGTTTTACAAGTGTTTTTTCCCCTCTCTGGGAAATAATAATAACTTATAAGAAAGTGAGACATGTTAGTCACTTAAAATTTATTTCTGAAAAGATATAGATTACTCAAGCTCAAAGAAAATAAGAATCACTTGTAGGACTTATATTTCAATGGAAATGTCCTCTTTCTTATTTACCCCTATATTCAAATCTTCCTTGTGTTCTTGGATAACACAGTTCTCAGACTTGAGGCATCTCATTCATCTTTTCCAGATGTATTTTTTTCTATTTAATATATATATTTTTTCCATTATGAGATCAGGAAATCTACCATAATCACCACTAGTTTTGCATACTAACTGAAAGCTTTCTAAAATGACATTGCATAAGCACTTCTGAATTGGCATGTGACATAAAAAATGCCAGGGTTTGGATTCAACATGACTCTAACCTTAACATATCAGGTTCACTTGAATTTAATCAAGTGACAAAGTTGTGAAAGTTGCAGTTCAATGCTAATTAGCACATAATCCAAAGGGAATTTCAATGTCTGAGCCAGGACATGTGCAAGTCTACCAAGCTGACAGTGAGACTTGTCATCTGGAGCTCTTTAACCCAAGATAATGTGCTTCTCTCTATTTTCTCACTAATTATGGATGTGAAGGTGTAAACTTCAGATAAAAATGGGGAAGGAGAATATGCAGAATGTGAAGAAATGAGATTATTTGGGACATATTCTGTTATAATATACAGAACATACATATCATTTTTCTAAGAGAATTTTTTGTTGAACTCATCTATTTCAATCTAAAAGTTCTTCATAATGTTTAACAAGAAGAATTCTAAATATAGCAATTAAACAGCATACCTAATTGCAAAGATTGAGTAACTTGACTCATTGTGATTTCTATTTCATACATGAAAGTATAAGAACAGAAATTTTTACCAGAAGAATAAAATAATGTTTATTATTTCCAGAAGGTTGGGCATTCCTACTTCCGTAGTGATACTGCCTCGGAAACCCAAGGAGGGGTCACTATGAGTCAGGGTCAACTCGATGGCAAATAACAACAACAATGTAGTTTAAGCAACTTTAACCTTTGGCAAATAGGTAAATGGGATGCAATCCTCATATCCTGTGTTCCTCCAGCTAGTCACTTACAACTGTCCCCTTTCCCTATTCATCCCTTGTGGGTAGTTCTGTGGGTCAGGCATGGTGCAGGCATTTGGGTCTCTTTTACTAATATTCCTAATATCTTTTACTTATAATTGATTCATGACTGAGGGAAATAGAAATCATTTAATTTGCTATTTTAGTCTATGTGACTGTGAAAGAAATAAAGCAAACTGATTTTTTTTTTTTTTTTTTTTTTAGAAATCCTATGTTTCTCATTATAACCATGCAATGCTGGGAATCATGGCTTAGCTAAGTTGACACATATTTTTGGAAGACACAATCCAATCCATGGCAGTCATTTTTTTTCTTTAATTTAGGTATAATTTAAATCAACTCAGAAATAACATTGGCAACTCTTTTTGTAATTTTTTTTTTTACTCTAAATTATACAAAAATAAATAGGGATATTGATTACCTTTAGTAAATTAAATTTGTTTTTAGTCAATAATTTAATGCATGAATTCTTTGTGGAAAGAACAAAAAGAGGTTTTGGTACTATTCATATGCCTCCAAAATAAACAATTTAAACTAACCAGAATGTAGTGGGAACCAAAAATAGAATTCAAATACTCACAAGTTAACCTACTTACATTACAGATGAATAACATATCCACACTGAATAAAGTGGGAAAGGACAGAACTAATGTAAGTCACTGCAGAAAATAATATCTTAACTGGACATTGTAAGGCTATAGACAAAATAAACTGCACACCAATGCTGTATTCAAGCCACTAAAAGAGTTTCTCCAGCAGGGTACTTTAACAATTCTGAAACTATTTTATGTATATACTAACTTTGAACAAAAAAGAACACATTGTGCAGATAATTAATAAGAGCTAACTTTCTCACTGCTGTGAAATAAAATTACAAATAAAGGAAGGGGAAAAGTTAGAATGACCCCTATAGTGTTGTATTTAATAGAAAGTGTAAATATGAACTCATTTTTTTAGATAGATGATAGATTGAATAGATAGATGATAGATGATAGATAGATAGATGACAGATGATGATAGAGGGTAGATAGACAGATAAAAGGAGCTGTGTGTTTCAAGGTGTTAATACACACACTTACATTTCTTAATTCTGTCTGCTGACAGGACCTAAAAGCTATAATACGCCAGTAGCAGTGAGCACACCTAGCCCTCAGATCTTAGATTCTAAACACTATTCTCCAAAAGAAAGAATGAAGACAAAGTACTGGATTCCAGAACTGAGGCAGGGAAAATGCAAGGGGAGCCTGAAACATTTTCTAGTTCCAGAAAGTAAGAAAGTATCAAAAAGAAAAGAAAGAATGAATTAATATCAAAACTAACATGAAGGAACAGTTAAATGTACAATACTATATATAATAAGTTGATCCCAAAAAAATCACGATGGAGTTGGAATATAAATAAATATTCATAAATACACACTGATATATAAAAATAACCAAGTTAATTGATAAATGGAAGAGAAAGGATAACTCTAACTAAAAGTAGAACTATGGTGAATAAATGTAAAAGAAATAGTGCAAATGCAGGATCATCATCAGACGAACTCTACAATAACAATTGTTGAGAAAAGATAGACTGACAGATGCTAAAATTAGTGCAGAAACATTTAGAGAGAAAAAAAAATCTCAAATTACTCAAAGTATTTATAAATTGTAGAGGAAAAGATGTTAATTTTACAGTGGAGAAACACAGATGATTCAGTTTTAACCAAGTGATCAAGGTAAATATAACCAGTAAAGATGCCTGTGTTTAATAATAAGTGAATGAAATGAAAATAAGAAGACAAAAATGACTTGACATATTTTCAAAAAAAAAAAAGGTTTAGCCTGTTTAAACAGCATTTCCCTTTGGGCATTTCTCTCTTTATATGTTAATTGTATTCACACTGAATTATCAGTGGTAGATTGAGAAATTCTTTTACAGAATCTCTCCTAAACTTTAAGGTTTAGAAAGGGAATGGCTCAGAATGAACATACTTAAAAGGGAACAGCTCATAATATGAGAATTGAAATACATCAAACCTGACATGCCTTACTTCTGTCTCTGTTCATTAAAAAACTTGAAAATGCTGAGATGAATGATTCATGTATGTCATATAAAAAGATTCTGAAGAAAAGCTGTCCAAAATTCTCATTGACTGCCATATTTCTAAAATTAGAAAAAGTGAAAAAATACAATTAGAGAGTCTCAACCTGAAATTCTGAAAAATGATGGTGTTTAAGACGTTTGTGGAGAAAGGGTAGGAGAGCACGGTGGGTTTGGGGAAAAATGAAAATGAAAATAAAAAATTTTACAGATTAGAAAATATTTATGTTAGGAAAAAATTAAATGAAACATTTACTTAGTGATTTGACAATAATGACTTTAATTAATCAAGTTAAAAATATGCAGCTTTGCAGTAAAAAAACAAATATTTGGTTTAAATCATAGCTTATCGGTCTGAGTAGCTCTTTGGTCACTCTAATAAGTTTCTTTATCTACATATTAGAAATATTAGTTTATTGCATATGATATTTTAAAGATTTGGAGAAAACTATGTAAAGCAAGTAGCACATTGATTCTGGTAAATTTTCTTTTTTAATTTTTATTGTGATTTGGGAAATGTTAAAGAGCAAATTCTTTTTCTGTACAGCAGTTCACATATACTTTGTCTCATGACATTGACTGCAATTTCCCACAATGTAACAACAGCTCTCTTGCCACTTCCTCCCATAGTTACCTCTTCCTGTGTCCTTCCTTCTCATGCACTCCTGCCCCCTGAGCTGTCCCCCTGTGCATACACAGCCCTTCTATTCCCCCATGATTGATCTCTCCAAGGAGCATATCTACCTAATGTAAATGTTCAGCTCATATGCCTGTCTTTGTTTGACTGGAGGCCACAGGAGTGGATTCAGTTCCTGACCTGAAGGGCAGCTAGGGGCCATAGTTTCAGGGGTTCCACCAGGCTCTATCAGTCAAACAAACCTGGTCCTTTTTTTTTCTTTTTTCATGATTTTGAGTTTTGTTCTAAATTGTCCTCCCACTCTATCCAGGATCTGCTACAGACATTCCCCTCCAAGTGGTTGACAGTGGTAACTGGGTAACATCTAGTTCTTCTAGTCTCATAGTCATATGGGCTGATGATCACATGGTGTACCAGTCCCTTGGGCTAATTGTTTCCGTGCATCTTTAGTTTTCTTCATTCTTCTTTTCTCTGGACAAGGAGAGACCCATCGTTTCATCTACATGGCTGCTTGCAAGCTTTTAAGATCCCAGTCTCTACTCCCCAAAGTAGGATGTGGAACAATGTTTTTGTGTAGTATATTATGACAATTGATCTTGATGTCCCCTGGGACCAGGGTCTTGAGCCTGCAGGTCCAACTATTCTCTCCCTCCAGGTAGCTGGCTATGGCCAAGAAGAGACTACAACCTTGTCCCTTGTTAGCTCTACTATATACCTGGGAATTCTTACAGAACATACAAATGTAGAAACATTGTCTCCCAACCCTATAAATGATCATGGGCATACTGCCCCCTGCATAAACATACCTAATTGTTCAGCCTCTCCACCCATCTATCCACCCATAGATCAATGTTTGCCATCACTGACAATGCAGTACTGTATGTGCAAAAGGGTTCATCTTTGTTGCCTATAATTCCCATACACCTCTCTATGTCTTTCTCCTCCTCAGTGCCACCATGTCAATCACTCACATTTGGTACATTGCCCTTCCTTTGACCCAAATCAAAATCTTTTGTTGATGGGCACCTAGGTTGTTTCCATCTTTTGGCTATTGTAAATAGTGCTGCAATGAACATGGGTGTGCATATATCTGTTCTTATCCTGGCTATCACATCTTTAAGATATATAACTAGTAATGGGATTGCTGGGTCAAATGGTATTTCTAATTCCAATTTTTTAAGGAATCACCCTACTGCTTTCCACAGTGGTTGTATCATTTGACAGTCCCACCAGCAGTCTATGAGAGTCCCAATCTCTCCATATCCTTGCTAAAATTTATTTTTTTCTGTCTTGTTGAACTTTGCTACTAGTGCTGGGGCAAAATGGTATCTCATTGTTGTTTTGATTTGGATGTAATGTAGTACCTAAGGCACTTGACTGCTAACCGAAAGGCTGGCAGTTCAAACCC
>NW_006921633.1:5675445-5678603 GCF_000298275.1 Orycteropus afer afer | reverse complement strand
CATAACTGATGTAAACCCCACTTGGTCATAATGTGTTCTTATTTTGATATGTTGTTGGATTCTAATGGCTAGGATATTATATATACCATCTCATCACCTTCTTCTCTGCATCATTTCTGCTGAGAAATCAGAACTTAGTCTTATTGCTTGCCCTTTGTAGGTAACTTTTCATTTTTTTCATGCTGCTTTCAGGATTCTTGGTCTTTGGTTTTCATGAGTTTGATGATGATATGTCTTGGTGACTTTCTTTTAGGATCTATCCTGTTTGGGTTTGTTGAATTTGCTAAATAGATAAATTCTCATCTTTCATCCTATCAGGGAAGTTCTCTTCCAATAAATTTTGGATGATTTTCGCTGTGGTTTTCTTCTTCTCTTTCTATTCTAGAATTCCAATTACATGTAGGTTGTTCCTTTTAATGGTATCCCACATGAACTTTAGGGTTTCTTAATTTTGTTTTGATCTTTTTTCTGATTGATCCCTTTCCAAAGAAGTATTCAGGTATTTTTCTTCAATCTCATTAATTTTATCTTCCATTGATTCAGTTCAACTCATTTGTTCTTTCAATGTGTTACCTGTTTCTGAAAATTGAGTATTAATCTTCTGGATTTCTGCCTGTAAATTTTGTATCATGTCTAATTTTTCATCTATTTTGTCATTTTTTTCTTGTGAAATTGCTCTACGGTTATGTTTGTATTTTCTTTAATTTTGTCAGTGTTTTCTTTGATCTGTTTCTCAATCCATTGAGGGTTCCTAAATATAATTCTTTTGAATTCCTTATCAGTTAGTTCCAATGCTGCTTATTCCTCCAGGATGTGTCCTGTGTGTCTTTATCCTGCTCCCCTGTTTCTACTCCTTTATCTTGCTTCTTTGTGTGGACTGTGATGGTCTGTTGTCTCTGAGACATTATGACTTTGTTGTATTTATATTTAATTGGTGGTTGTATGTTGGAGTGATTTGCCCAAGATTTTCTTTCTTTTTTTTTTTTTGATGTATCTATGTAAGCATGATACTGTGCTCCTCTATTTGCTAGTTGGCAACACTTTTGCTGTCTCCTGGTGGGTAGAATAGAGACTGAGAGTGGCTGCACAGATCTCTGTCAACTGTTTGTGAAGCATAGTTAGGGGTGAGTCAGGCTCTTATTGGTGGTCATGTATCATTGGCCAGTTGGTGCAGAAGGAAGATGTGGCTCTCACTCAGTAAGCAGAACTGTAAGAAGTGTTTGTGTGGTTGGGTCATAAGGGCACGGTTGCTGATTCTCACTTTTGTTAGACAAAAACAACAACTGAAAAACCATTAAAAAAAATAAAAGCAAGGAGACAAAAAACACACACTGGAATGATCACCAAAAAGACAAAAAAGTGAAGAAAATAAAGAAGAGATGCAATAAATGAGAGAAAATATTTAAATAAATACTTTGAAAAGCCAAAATAAATATGAATATTAAAAAGGGGAAAAAAAACCCACAATATCTGGGGAGGGGGTAATAAGTGAAAAGAAGTAGAATAGGAGACTAATGAAGAAGAAAATGGGAAAAATTCAAAGAGAAAAACATAGAATGGGGAGAACCACAAGAAAGAAAAAAATGGGAGCCAGAAAAGGGGAAGAGAGAAAAAGGTGACAACTAGAACCGTATTTATATGTAACTGGTGGTTGTATGTTGGAGTGATTTGCCCAAGATTTTCTTTTTTTTTTTGATGTAGCTATGTAAGCATGATACTGTGCTCCTCTATTTGCTAGTTGGCAGCACTTTTGCTGTCTCCTGGTGGGTATAATAGAGACTGAGAGTGGCTGCACAGAAAAAGAAAGAATAATAATAAAAAGGATGACAAATAAATAATAATAATGTAAAAAGAGTCAAAAACATACACACTAGATAAATAAATAAATAATAAAAGTCTGGAACGGGTGAGGCAGGGCATCCAGGCTCCTTCAGAGTGCATGGACTGGAATGGAATTCCTGCCAGCTCAGAAGGTGGGTGGGAGTGAAGGATGGCCACACCTCTGTTCATCAAGAGGGTGGGGGTTATAAGAGTAACAAGGGGAATATCGCACCTTTCCAGTCCTCAGTGTCCAGTATGTCCTTGCGGTCCCTGACAAGTGGAGCCTCTTCTTAAGTCCCTGGAATCTGAGTGGATGCTGTTGCTTTAAATATCCAAAATGGTCAAACCACTTGAAACATTCAAAATGGCTGTGCCCTCTGGACAAACAAAAATCCACAGTTTAGCCCATCTCCCTCTTTGCATCTTTCCCTTTTATTCACTGGCCACCAGCACAGTCCTCCGTTCAGTCCTTGGCTAGCAGGGCCAATTTTTACATGATTTCTTAGATCATAATATCACTTGGCAATATCCAAGCTGCCCATGCTGTCAGGATTGCTGACAGTCCACAGCTCCATTTGTCTCTTTTTTTTTTAGTGTTTTTAGGCAGTTTCTTCTTCTAGTTGGAGGTTAGCCCACTTCTGTATCCTTGCATTCAAAGCTCAGGGCTCCAGGATTATCTTCTGTATTTGTGTTAATTGGTTCCTTTTTTCTTTGTTGAAGAGGGTCTGTGCAGTCTGTCAGCCTATTCTGCCATTTTACCAGAACTCCCCAAACTTTCTTTTTTAAATAACCAAAACTCAGTTATATAAATTTATAGACTTTTTATATGTATGTCCAGTATGATATCTTTGATCTAAAAAAATAACTTGTTCCAGGAAAAGTTGTGAAGTAACATTGGTTTTGTCCTATACTACTTCTGTTTTCTCTGAGTGTCCTCTTTGACCATGAAATACCTAACAGTTTTGGTTATGACAGCCTAGAGTCTATCCTGATGCCATCCATTTATTAATCTATTAACTTTGGATAAGTTTCATAACCAGGGGACTTCACAACCCTACCCAGTGCTGATTAGTCAGTATCTTGCCACCCTGGTCATTTAATGTGATTAATAGCACTCTGGAGATAAGCACTCTTATCCATTGTGTATAAATGTATAAGATATTACTGCAAACATATTCAAAGCATGGGTAACAGAGCTTAATTCTGGAGATAGGATTTTAATGAAGGAGGAAGTCGTGAATTTTTTTCTATATATATGCTTTTGTTATAAATAAAATTTGTACCATGACTATGTATTATCTCTTCAAATAGTGAATATATATATATATATATATATA
>NW_006921633.1:5672246-5674890 GCF_000298275.1 Orycteropus afer afer | reverse complement strand
ATATATACATTTATATATATATATATATAAATTGAACAAACTTAAAAAATAAACAGAATTCCAAGATCCCATACAAAAACTATTTGGGATCTCTAAAAAAATTAATGTAAATAGTTATATTCTATGATTCCACTCAGAGAAGTAATATTCATGTAACAATGTCTCCCATCTGCATTTTATTTTATTGTTTTTTTTCATTGATGACTGAGTTCCAGTCTCATTCAATATGGTAGAAATCAGTATTTAAAAGTGTTTTGCAAAATATTTGTTTCTCTTATTTAATTATTTGCAATAATTCAAGGGGTATCTTTAGGATCTCATTTTTTTAAGTAGGTATACTAGGCTTCTTAGATGTTAATTATCTTGAAGATCACTTCAATAAATAAAATCAATTTAATCAATATTCTTGAATTTAAACTTCAAAATCTGTATGACCAATCATCTGTGAATTTTTGACAAAACATGTTCATTATATTGCTATAAGAGAACAACAACACTATGAACAAAATATATATTAATAGCCATAAATCTTATATATGACATTTTTTCTAACTTAAAATTATTTAAATCACTTAACAAATAATCTGACACTTGAAGAAACACAATTTGTTTTCCTTGTCTTAAAATTTTTACTTATATTTATTCATTTTAGATCATGTTATCTTTTTGTCTTATTGTTATTAACTATTTTTTATAGAAATAATAATATATAAAGAAATAGAAAGAAGAGTTTAATACATCCCTTTATCCATAACCCATTTAAGCCAGATATAAACTCCTGGACAACCTTGTGTTATTTATATTGCTACCTACTCTGTCTTTCCCATATTATTTTGAAGCAAATCTAGGATATGATATATCCTGCATGAATATTTCAATATGGCTCTCTGAGAAAGTTCTTTTTTAAAATATAATAATGATACCATTACTGTTATCCTCAAAATTTTAACAATCAGAAAAGTTTCAATCATTGTTCAAATCTTCGAATTTTCACCCAAATGCCATAATTATTTTTAAAGCTTCTTCTTTTATTTTTTTAATACCTAAATAAGCTCTATACACTTCAACGAGCTAATCCATCTACTAAGCTAATTTTAATAAATAAGGTTTTTCTCCATTTCTCTTTTCAAAAATTTTTTGTAATTTATTTGTTAAAGAGATGGTGTTGTTTGTCCATTGGATGTTCTGATATTTTATCTTTTCCTGATTGCATACATCTCGTGTGTTTTAACATATACATTCTTTTCCATGTTTCTTGCAGATTGAAAATAGACATTTGGTCAGACTCAGACTTATTGATTTGTCTGCTTTTTACAGTAGTATTTCATAGATATGTGTAACAGGGACATACAATGTTTGTCTATTTTTTTGATGTTAGAAATCATTGTGAAAACATTGTTCTACCTCCTTTGCTGAGTAGTGACTGGGATCTTAAAAGCTTGCAAGCAGCCATGTAGATGCAACAATGGCTCTCTCCTCAAGTGGAGCAAAGAAGAATGAAGAAAAACAAATATTAATGGAAACAATAAGTCCTAGTGACTGGTACACCAGGCAATCCACAGCCTATATGACTATGAGACCAGAAGAACTAGAGGATGCCCGGGTACCGCTGTCAACCACTAGGAGGGGGATCTATGTAGGAGATCATGGATGGAGAGGGAGAACAATGTGGAACAAAACTCAAAACCATTTGGGAAAAAAAAAATGGGGGGGACCAAGTTTGCTGGTCTGAGAGAACCTGGTGGAACCACTGAGACCATGGCCCCTAGCTGCCTGTCAGGTCTGTAATTGAACCCACACCTGAGGCTTCCAGCCAAACAAAAGATAGGCATATGAAATGAATATTTACCTGAGGTAGCTACTTTTCTTGGAGAGAACAATCATGGGAGAAAGAAGAGCTGTTTATGCACCGGGAGGTAGCTCAGGGGGCAGGAGTGCTTGGAGGGATGGACACAGGGAAGAGATAACTATTGGGAGGAAGTGGGAGGGTAGCTGTTGCATTAGGGTAAATTGTAATCAGTATCATGAGACAAAGTGTATGTGAACTGCTGTATGGAAAGTGAATTTGCTCTATAAATTTTCACCCAAATCACAATTAAAAAAAAAAAAAAAGTCATTGTGGTTAAGTGTCTAGAGTCTTCAGCTCATTGTTTTTGTTGTTGATTCTAGTTTATGAAAACACCGTATGTGCAGAGTAGAACTTCATAGGGTTTGCAAGGCCATGATCTTTCTGAAACAGATAGCCACGCCTATCTTCCCAGGAACATCTGGGTGGGTTCAAGCCACCAAACTCTGGGTTAATTGTCAAGTGTTTAAACTTTGAGCCACCCAGAGATGCCTATCAACTCATAGTATATGGAATACTAATATTATAATTATATCATTATTTGTTTTTATGATATTAGCTGGAATTCTAATTTAAAAACAAATGTCCCTTCACCTGCTGTGTGGCTAACCAAAATAATAATTATTCCAGGAAATAGTAGGATGCATATTTGATTATTTACTTTTATTTCTCAAAATAAGGAGACAGTTGACAAGCATCTTCCAGTGATGATAAATTGATATTTTTTTAGCATCATAGTGAACTAATGAATTTAAACATATTTTAAGTATTTCAATGTATTTTAATTATTTTCTTTTT
>NW_006921633.1:5670187-5671861 GCF_000298275.1 Orycteropus afer afer | reverse complement strand
GAAATATTCCTTGGAAGCGAGAATGGCCAGACTTCATCTCACCTATCTTTGTCATGTTGTCAGAAGGGACCATTCCCTGGAGAGAGGATGTCATGCTTGGTAAGGTGGAGGGTCGACGAAAGAGGGGGAAGCCTTCAATGAGATGGATTGACATGGTGGCTGTGATGATGGACTCAAGTAAAGCAGGGATCATGGAGCTGGTGCGGGATCGGGCAGTGTTTCATTCTGCTGTGCATGGGGTCGTTATGAGTTGGAAATGACTCGATGGCACCTAACAACAACAATATATTGACATTATAAAATCTCTGCCAAGACCTAGAGTTAGCTATTTTTCCAAGCATCGCTGGTTCCTTTTAGAGGGAATAATATATTAAGACCATAATCTGGGTGATGAGAGTTTTAATTGTCAGCAAATTACCATTTTTTAAAAGAAATTTTCAAGAAACAAAGTTAAGGAAACTATTTATAGCACTGGGCAAGTTGGCTACAGAGGACCTCTTTCAAGTGCTGAGGAGCAAAGATGTCTCCTTGAGGACAAAGGTGCACCTGACACAAGCCATGATATTTTCAATCACCTCATATACATATGAGAGTTGGACAATGAATAATGCAATGCAATAACTGCTGTGGAGTTGGATACAACTCATAGTGACCCTTCTTTGGGTTTCCAAGGCAGTATCACTGTGGAAGTAGATTGCCCAACCTTCCTTCTGAGGAGTGGTTGGTAGGTTTGAATGGCCAGCCTTAGAAGACCAAAGAAGAATTGATGCTTTTGAGATGTGGTGCTGGCAAAGAATGCTGAAAATACCATGGACTCCTAAAAGAACTAACAAATCTGTCTTGGAGGAAGTACAGCCAGAATGTTCCTTGAAAGCAAGAATGACCAGACTTCCTCTCACCTACTTTGGTCATTTTATCAGAAGAGACCATTCCCTGGAGAAGGATGTCATGCTTGGAAGGTGGAGGGTCAACAAAAGAGGGGAAGGCCTTCAATGAGATGGATTGACACAGTGGCTGTAGTGATGGGCTCAAATATAGCAGGGATTGTGGAGCTGGCACTGACCAGGCAGCGTTTCATTCTGCTGTGCATAGGGTCCCTATGAGTTGGAGATGACTACACAACACATAACAACAACACCCTTAAGTTTGTACAGAGATGTATACAATCATATTCAGAACTACCAGATTTTTATTAAAGTCTTTTGACCTAACATCTTCTGTATTGAAAATCATATTCTCAAGGATACCAAGAATTATAAAATTAGATTGCAACATACTTATGCTTTTACATTACACTATAATTAATATAGGATGTCTGGTAGCATAGTGCCTAAGGCATTTGACTGCTAACCAGAATATAATGGCATCAACACTACCACAAATAATTTGAATATTGATAACAATTTGAATTATTTTTAACTGCAGTTTTGGTCCTTGTTATATTTCACTAGATATTTTCAGGTAAATGACAGTAATATTTTATTAAAGTCATTTGAAAATAGTTTCTGTCTGTTGGTTATGTCATCATCTGGAATCATATATGTGTTTATTTTACTTTATATGTACTGATTGAATTTCAATATATTTTATTTTATAATCAGTCAAGTATTAACATGATTACAAAATCAAACCTATAACACAATATATGTTTTTGTAAATCTACTTTATATCCTT
>NW_006921633.1:5669312-5669882 GCF_000298275.1 Orycteropus afer afer | reverse complement strand
GTCTCTTTCTGATGTAACATATCATGTAATTCCAAATTACCATCAAAGTTTTCTCCATTTACCATGATGTTGCTTATTGGTTCAGTTATGAGGATTTTTGTTTTCTTCATATTGAAATGTAATAGATACCAAAGACTGTAGTCTAAGTTCTTCAAATGCTATTTACTTTCAGCAAGCAAGGTTGGATCATCAGCATATCACAGGTTGTTAATGAGTCTTCCTCCAGTCCTGATGCTGCATTCTTCTTTATGTAATCCATGTTCTTAGATTGTTTGCTCAGCATACAGATTGAATGAGTATTGTGAAAAGGTACAATCTTAACCCATACTTTTTCCTTATTTTAAACTATGCAGTTACCACATATTCTGTTCAAAAGACTGCCTTTTTATTTTTTGAAAGATAAAATCTAATATAAGATTTCAAGTTTTTAGAAGAATCTGATAGCTCAGTGCAGCTTTTAAAACTGCATATAACTACCAAGGAGGATATTCAAGCGGCCAACAAACATATGAAGAAATGCTCATGATCATTAGCTACTAGAGAGATGCAAATCAAAACAACAATGAGATA
>NW_006921633.1:5665239-5666742 GCF_000298275.1 Orycteropus afer afer | reverse complement strand
ACTCAAACCAAAAACCACTGGCTTGGCTTTAAAACTGGCTCACATTTAAAAAATGTCAACCTCCATGACAATTCACTGGCAAACTTTAATGATTTCTGATTCAATTTATAATGCAGATCATAATAACTCATATGACTTAAACTTATTATCTGAAATAGTGCTACTCAAAGTGCCAACCTATGTCTAGCTCAAAAGCTCTGTCGCAGTGTAAGTAAATGAACTGCTTTCATCACTGAGAAAGACTCATAAAAAAGAAGTTAGCTAAACTAAACTGTGCTTAATCATGTAGTTGATTAACATTGTTGTACAAGCGTCTTAACTCCTGTGCAGATAATATTTTTAGAACAGCAATCAGTCTGGTTTAGGTTACCCTTGTGAGAGAAATGTTAAGAAAATCATAAAATGCAAAAAACAGTGCAATGAAGCTAAAGAGTTAGACCAGGATCTTTACATCTTTTTGTAACAGGAGGAAAAGAACAGTCAAGATAATTTATTATTCTAGGCCATCTCCAAACCTCTTCACTCTGCCTTTTCAAAAAACAGTGCTTAGTGGTTCAACACTTGTTCATTTTTTTGGTAACAGAACAGATGAGAAAAATGTTCATTAATCAAGCAAATAATTTATCTTGGTATACCTGGATTATTATTTTCAGAATTTTCCTTTATATTTACCAAGTTAATGATAAAAGACAAATGTGGGTTTTAGAATGATACAGACTCATAAATGTTTTCCTGAAAGCCAAGAAAAGGATGGGTGATTACAAATGACTTAATAAAAAATGCACTTTCTCAGATCTAAGGTTCACACATTACTGAAAAGTAGAAAACACATTTAATATTTTGCTTTAACAAAAGATAGTTAGATTAATGGTGTTGACTATATAACTTCACTCAGACATTCCAAAATAATATTTTTAAAGTATTTTGAGAATGTAGAACTAATGACAGAAGATTCACTTCCTTATCTCTGTCTCCACATGTATAGGGAATGCATAGCTTCCCATCATATCTTGATACCTACGCAAGTAGATGATTCTGCGGTTTAATGATTCACTCCACTGAAGAGTGTGGTACATGATAAATTCACATCATATTGTATAAAGCAGTTAATGCAGTTTTAAATATTTAGCTAGAAAATGATTCAGGTACTAGACGTGGGATCTTTGTTCCTCCAAAATATATCATATTGAGAGTGAGCACTTCCAGAATAGCAGAGTAAAGTTCTATGAAAATCCAATCATTCAGGAGGAGGAGGACCAAGATGGAGACTAAAACAAAACAACCTCACTGTCATCTAGTCAATCCTGACTCTTAGTGACCCCTCCTTGTGTTTCTGAGGCAGTTATTGTGAGTCTGAGAGCTCTAGTAGCCTCCAGGAAAATCTTTAACCAGAAACCTTTTAGTGTCAGCATTACTAACAGAACTTTTGGACTCTTTAGGGCCTTTATCTGCCCTCCAGTCTCAGCAGGTATCAAGGAACTTCCTCCGAACTCAGCACACATC
>NW_006921633.1:5660185-5661149 GCF_000298275.1 Orycteropus afer afer | reverse complement strand
CTTTCTGGTTAGCAGTCAGATGCCTTAGACACTAAACCACCAGAGCTCCCAGTTGGAAGACTATACAGAATAGACTAGAAATTCTACGTCAAAAACTTGATAAACCAAGTGAAACAAATATAGTTGACACTTGTGGAACCCAGAGCTTCAAAGAAAGGATAAAGAAGAAGATCAAATATTGAATAAAGGAAGAGACTGAATGAAAACAGTAAACAAGGAGGGATATGGAATGGAGAACAGCCAATGGGTCCAGAACAGCAGAGCCATTTTGAATTATTGCAAACACCATTCTAATTGGGGCAAAAAACAGATAACAACCAGCTCTGTTTGCCCAGGACTGAACCAGCACACACATCAGTGATCAGTGACCAGAGTGGTGTCCCCATCACCTACCACACATTACCTCCTGGTGATCAGAGATGTGACACTGACCCACCCTCACCCACTCAGCAGCTGCCCAATCATTGTTCCACTGTCAGTACTATACTGCATCGTTTTCTTTCTTCTTACTTCTTCCTTTTTGCTCCCTGTGTTAGTCTAGTTTCTCTAGAAAAGCAAAACCAGTAAAGCTTGTATAATGGAAAGAGAAAAAACATTATCTTAGGAAAACAGCTCACACAGTTATAGAAGCTAACAAGTCCCAAGTTCCTGGAGTAAATGTGAAACTGGAACCTTTTTCCGACTCATGCAGCTGCAGGGACTGATGAGCTCAAGTTTTGCAGGCATACCAGCTGTTGACTTCAGTGGACGATGAATCCAAGATCACTAGGCAGAATGGTGGATTGTTCACTCACAGACAGTTGTAGGCAGCACAATGGGGTCCAGATCCACACAAGTTGTCCCTTTGTCCCAGGATGTCCATACATATACTGGAAGCAGGCCAAATCTCTAGGGAAACTCACTTTCAATGGATTGGGGGCTCAAAGCATGACATCTGATCTCATCATGGAAATAACTATATCAC
>NW_006921633.1:5656634-5659055 GCF_000298275.1 Orycteropus afer afer | reverse complement strand
GCACTAGTCAAGAGACAGAGAGTAGCAGAATGGGAAAAAAGAAAACAAAACAAAACAAAAATTATTCATTAATATGCTGTCCACAGGAGACACACCTCAGCCACAAAGACAAAAATAAACTAAAAATTAAAGAATGGAAAAACTTATATCAAGCAAACAGCAATCACAAAAAAGCATATGTGGCAATATTAATTTCTGATAAAATTGAGTTTTAAGACAAAAGCCAGCAAAATAGATAAATAAAGACATTATATAATATTTAAAAAGGAGCTCTGGTGGTATAGTGCTTAAGGCATTTCACTGCTAACCAGAAGTTTGGCAGTTCAAATCCATCAGCCGCTCTTCAGAAAAGAAGACTGGACAATCTACTTCCATAAAGATTTACCACCTCAGAAATCTAAAGGGGGTCACTATGTCAGTCCAACAAGAGAACATAACCATAATAACTAACTATATACCCAATGAAAGAGATCTGATATACATACATTAAACTGTAGCAGAATGGAAAAGAAAAAGTAGACAATTCCAGAACAATAATAGAATTTAATATACTGCTTTAATTGAAGAACAGAATAACTAGAAAGAAATGTAAAAAGAAGCAGAAGATTTAAACAACACAGTTAACTTGACCTCATAGACATATACAGAACACCCCACCCAATAATACCAAAACCAAACTCACTGCTGTCTAGTTGACCCTGACTCATAGCTACCCCTCCTTAGGTTTCCAAGGCACTATCTCTATGAAAATGGATTGCCCAATCTTCCTTCCAAGGACTGACTGGTGGGTTTGAACTGCCAGCCTTCTGATTAGCAGTCAAATGCTTTAGGCATTACCCAACAACAGCCCAATATATATTCTTTTCCAGTGCACATGGAATATTCTCAGTAATAGCCACCAAGCAAGCTTCAATAAATTTGGGAAAAAAAAAAAAAAAAAAAACTTCCTACAATGCATAGTCTCAGATCACAATGTTATAAAATTAGAAATCAACAACAGGAAGTTCAAGGAAAAAAAACATATACATGGACATGGAATAGCACCTTGCTTAAAAACTACTTAGTATTAGAAGACATAAAAAGCATACTGAAAATTTCTTGAATCAAAAGACAATGAAAACACAACAAAATCATTGGGACTCTGCAAAAGCAGTGCTCAGAGACTATTAATAGTACTAAACACACATCAAAAAGAGAAAGAACCAAAATTAACACCTTAACCCAACATCTCCAACAATTAGAAAAAGAACAGAACAAAAACCCTATATTTCAAGAAGTAAGGAAAAATTAAATTAAATTAAATATGTATACACAAAACCAACAACCAAAATTATTCTCAATAGAGACTGAAAACATTGCCCCTGTGAAGCAAAATAAACAAGGATGCTTTTTATCACCATTCCTATTGAACATTGTTTTGTAAGCCCTAGCCAGAGCAATAAGGAAAGTCAATGAAATAAAAGACATCCAAATTGGCAAAGAAAAAGTAAAACTATCTCTATTTGTAGATGATAGTATCCTATACATGCAAAATGCTAGAGATTCAATAATGAAGCTATTGAAATTAATAGAAGAATTCAGCGAAGTTGCAGGGTTCAAGATCAACAGACGGCTGTATCCTCTATATTAACAAAGGGGAAGTCAGAAAAACAGCACCATTTATAAGACACCCAAAAGATGAAGTACTTAGGAATACATCTAACCAGAGATGCAAAAGACCTATCTACACAAAGAAAACCAAAAAAGACCCACATAAGGGAATTATATACCATGCTTATGTACACAAAGATTAACATTGTGAAAATGTCAATACTATCCAAAACAATCTACAGATATAACGCAATCCTGATCCGGATTCCACCATCATTCTTTAAAGAAATTGAAAAACTAATCACCAACTTTATGTGGAAAGGAAAGAGACCCAGGACAGGCAAAACACTAATAAAGAAGAAATTAGGAAGGCGCACACTCCCTGATCTCAAAACTTACTATACAGTCACAATAATCAATACAGCCTACTATTGGTACAATGAAAAACACATAAATCAATGGAATATGACTGAGAACCAAGAAGTAAATCTTTCCATCTATGGACAGCTGATCTTTGACAGATGGCTAAAAGCTGTAAAATGGAGAAAAGACAGTCTCTTTAACAGACAAAAAAAAAAAAACCAAACTCACTGCTGTCATGTTGATTCCACTCACAGCGACACTTCCTTGGGTTTCCGAGGTGGTGTGTCTATGGAAGTAGATTGGCCAATCCTCCTTCTGAGGAGTGGTAGATATCCATTTGCATAAAAATGAAACATTATCCATATCTCTCACCAGATATAAAAATTAATTCAAAATAGATCAAAAACCTAAAAGTAAAACCTAAATCTATAAAGATCATCAAAAAAATAAATAAATAAATAAAATAAA
>NW_006921633.1:5649230-5655862 GCF_000298275.1 Orycteropus afer afer | reverse complement strand
TGATTCAGCAATCCCACTACTAGGTATATATCCTAGAGAAATAAGAGCAGTGACATGAACAGATACATGCACATCCATGTTCATCACAACATTATTCAGAATAGCAAAAATATGGAAACAATCGAAGTACCCATTAACAGATAAATGGATAAACAAACTATGGTACATACACACAATGGAATACTACATAATGTTAAAGAATAACAGTTAATCTTCAAAACACCTCACAACATGGCGGAACCTGGAGAACATTATGCTCAGTAAAATCAGTTAATCTTAAAAGGACAAAATACTGTATGAGACTAATACTTTACAAAGGCAATACAAAGATTAGTCACAGAAAGGAACATTCTTTTAATGTTACCAAATGTAGTAGTAAAAGGGAGGGTAAATCACTAATAGAGGGTAGACACATATGAACTTGGGTTAATACAATATATAATTGTATATAAAGGCAATAAAGAATAGGAAAGAGATCAGTACAAAACAATCAATGCAAAGGAAGACACTGGGAGAAGCACAAGAGTTAAAGCTAACAAGGGTAAATACTATTAATACACAGTCCAGCAACAGTAATGAAAATAATCTATGAGTGGATGCATAGAGAGACATACAAAAACACAGGAGCTAAACAGGAATGTGAACACATCTACACATATAAATATATATAGGTTTGACAGACGATATTTGTACATATGTCTTTATATGTGATACAAATATATCCATGAACATAGTAGAGTATAAAGGGAGCAAAGTCATGAAAACTTAGCCATGATCAAACACCTTGAGGGAAGGAGTTGATGTAGTGGGAGTTCAGGTCCATAGTCTTGTGGAACATCAAGGTCAATTGGCATAACAGAGTCCACAAAGACATCCTGCTTTGGGGATTAGCAACTGGGAACTTAAAAGCTTGTGAGTGGCCGGCCATGTAAGATTCAACTATTGGTCTTTCCTTGTCTGGAGGAAAGAAGAATGAAGAAAATAAAATACAGTATGGAAACAATCAGTCCAAAGGACTAATGGGTGATGCAAAACCCAGCCTCCATGACCCTGAGACCAGAAGTACTAGATGGTGCCCAACCACTGATGCCAGCTGCTCTGAATGTGATCACAATACGAGGTCCTGAATAGAGTGGGACAAAAATGTGGAACAATTTGGGGGTGTAATCTATGTCATGAGTGAAATATGTAGAGAAGTGATTGATGGAAAACAATTTGCTATGCAAACTTTTACCCAAATCACAAAAAAAAAAAAAAAAAAAAAGTCTACTCTTCCATAATAACAACACTGATAAAAAAAAATTAAAAAAATTAAAATTAAAAACTTTTTCAAAACTCTAGAAGTTAATACATGATGTGCAATAGTCAAGTATTGCTATTTAAAAAATAATTATAAGCATTGAATCTCAGTGAGAGCAATGAGCTTTGTAACATTTTATTGCTCCTTATTCCTATAGTCTTATACTCTACCAGTGTACTCCAAAACTCATCTCCTATTATAGCCTGGAAAATCATTTAGACCTAATAAACACAGAATACATATTCTTCTTTGGTGTGCAGAGAATGTTCTCCAGAATAGCCTGCATTTGACGCCATGAAACAAACCTCAATATATTGAAACCATACAAAGTATTTCCTCCAAAAACAATGGAACAAAACATAGGAATTGAGGAATCAACATGTATGTAGATAATGAAGAATATACTCCTAAATAACGGATAGGTAAAAGAAGAAATAACAAAGAAAAAAAGTACAAAATAATACTTTGGGATGAATAAAAATGTAAACCAAACATACTGAAACATATGGGTTATAGCTGAAGCGTATAGAAAATCTTCTAGCTAGAAATGCCAACCAAAAAAGAAAAAAAACTCAAAATAATAACCATATCTTTCACCTACAGGCATGAGTAAAGGAAGAAAAAAACCCAAAGCAAAAAGAAGAAAAGGACAATTATGATTTGAGTACAAATAAATAGAATGTAGAAAATCAATCTCACTGCTGTTGAGTCATTCAGACTCATAGCAATCCCTTCTCGGGTTTCCGAGGTGATATCTCTATGGAAGTAGATTCCCCAAACTTCTTTCCAAAGAATGGCTGGTGGGCTTAAACTGCCTGTCTTCTGGTTAGCAGTAAAATGTCTTAGGCACTACGCCACAATAGAGAATATATTTTAAATAAACAAAAAGTTATTTCAATTTTTTTAAAGATGAAATTCACAAGCCATTAGGTAGATTGATCAGGAGGAAAAGAGAGAATTCTCTGTTTACTAGCACCAAATATGAAAGAGAGGACATTAGAAATGACTTTACAAAAATAAAGAGGGTTATAAATGAATATTGTGTGTAACTGTGTGTCAATAAATAAGACAATCCAGAAAAAATGATCAAATTTCTAGAAGGACATGTTGTTATTATGTGCTGTCGAGTCATATTCGACTCATAGCAACCCCTCCTTGGGTTGCCAAGACAGTATCACTATGGAAGTAGATTGCCCAACCTTCCTTCTGAGGAGGGGCTGGTGGGTTTGATCTGCCGGCCTTCTGGTTAGCAGTCAAGTGTCTTAGGCACTATGATACCAGAGAAGGACATACATTACTAAAAAATATCTAGGTTGCTAATTTTATGCATTAACTTGCTTAGGATATGTTGCTGTTCTTATAGTTAGGTGCTAGTGAGTATGCTTTGACTCTTAGGGACTCTCTGTACACTAGAACAAAACACTGCCCTGTTTTGCGCCATCCTCATAATCACTGCTATGCTTGAGCCCATTGTTGCAATCATGGTGTCAATCCATCTCGTTGAGGGTCCTCCCCTTTTTCGCTGACCCTCTACTTTACCAAGCATGATATCTTTCTCCAGAGAACAATCTCTTCTGACAACATGACCAGAGTAGCTGAGACTCTCTCTGGCCATACTCACTCTACAGAGCATTCCAGCTTCACTTCTTCCAAGACAGATTTGTTTGTTTTTCTGGTAGTCCATAGATTTTGCAGTATTCTTCAACAACACTACAATTCACAAGAATCAATCTTTCTTCTGTCTTTCCTATTCTTGTCCTTGGCTTTAGTGATTGGTGCATTAATTTGAATAATTGTTGTTGTTGTTGTTGTTTGCCGTCGAGTCGGCCCCGACTCATAGCGACCCCTCCTTGGGTTTCCGAGGCAGTATCACTACTGAAGTAGGATTGCCCAACCTTCCTTCCGAGGAGTGGCTGGTGGGTTTGAACCGCCAGCCTTCTGGTGAGCAGTCAAGTGCCTTAGGCACTATGCTACCAGAGCTCCTATTTGAATAATAGTAGTATTAATTTGCCTTCCTTGTAGGTGTATGGATATTATCCTATCACTGACAGCATTGTGCTTCAGGATAGATTTTAAAGTATTCTTTGTGAGGATGAACATGATGCTATATCTCTTCAATTTGTCATTCCTGGCATAATAGATCATATGATTTTCTGAATCAAAATGGCCAAAACCAGTTCATAGCAGGTCACTAATGCCTAAGATAGTGATCTTTATGCATTCCATTTCATTTTTGACAACTTCTAATTTTCTTAGATTCATATTTCATAATTCCACATTCTGATTATTAATGAACATTTGCAACTGTTTCTTCCCATTTTGAGTCATGTCCCATCAAGAAATGAAGATCCTGAAAGTTTTACTGCATCCAGGTCACTAAGGTTGACTCCACTTTGAGAAGGCAGCTCTTCCCCAGTCATATTTTGAGTGCCTTCTCATCTTCTGGCACTATTTTTACTTCCCATTTTTTTCAAAAATAGATAGCCTTGTGCTTCTTCTCAATGTGTCTCAGTCTGAAAGCTCCACCAAAACCTGTCCACTTGAGTGACCCTGCTGGTATTTGAAATACTGGTAACATAGACTTCAGCCTCACAACAACACTCAAACCACAACAATACTACAAACCGATGGGTGAGTGATGGTGATTAGCCTATGGTGCAAAGTTATATGTTTAAACAGTAGTCTAGATGTTGCTGTGAAAGTATTTGGTAGATGTGATTAACATTTTAAATGACTTGACTATAAATTAAGAGATTTAACCACAAAAATGGGATGAGTCTCACACAAACATTTGAAAGTCTTAACAAGAACAGGTTTCTAGGAGAAGAAATTTTACCTCAGTGCTAACATAAAAATCTAGTTAGAATTTCCAGCCTACCAGCCTGCCCTGCAGATTTCAGACTCAAGACAGCAACGTTATTGTGGTTATGTGCCATCAAGTTGTCTCTGACTCATAGCGTCCCCTTCTTGGGTTTCTGAGGTGGTATCACTACAGCAGTAGATCATCCAATCTTCCTTCTGAGGAGTGGCTGGTGGGCTTGAACCAAGGACCTTCTGGTTAGCAGTTAAGTGCCTTAGGTACTATGCCACCAGAGCTACCTAAGACATCAATAGCAACTATTTTCTGAATTTTCAGCCCATGGTCTGCCCTATGAATTTTTGACTCACCAGCTCCACATTTGTGTGAACCAATTCCTTAAAATCAATCAATCTTTCATATACATATATGTGGATAGAGATGTGGGTACTCAAGGGTGGGCCTATATAGTGATTCCTTCCAAAGGGTACAGCATAAAAGGGGATAGGTGAAGAAGAGAAATTTTACAGTGGAAAATCTGATAAATCCTATCTAGCCAGGTGATCAAGGCTAACATCAATAGTGAAAATTCATGCTGATATTAGGTGTTTTTGATATAATATGATGGGAATGACATTTTATCTCTGTGAATTCATTTCCCAAAACATATAACCCTACTCTAATCATGAGAAAAACATCAAATAAATCCCAATAGAGGGTCATTCTACAAATTATCTGACTAATACTGCTCAAAACTGTCAAAATCATCAAAAACTAAGGAAAACCTGAGAAAGTTCCACAGCTAAGGAGAAACTGAAAACACAAGTTAAATTAAATATATTATGATATCTTGGAGGGGATCTTGGGATAGAAAAGGAACCTTAATTGAAAATTAAGAAAACCTAAATAAGGTAAAGTATATTTTTAATGAATTGATGTATCAATATTTGTTCATCAACTATGACATATGTATCATAATATGTAAACAATTGGGGAAACTGTGTGGGGATATATGTGAACTATGTACTAGCTTTAAGATTCTTGTAAATTTAAATCTATTATTAATTTTGAAAGTTTATTATACAAAAATCTATAGGAGAAGATTAGAACGGAAGCAGGGAGATAAGTTAGAAAGCTCATTTTAGCAGTATGGTTGAGAGCTAATGGACTATAAGATGTTTCCATATAGTCAGAATTAGAATATATTTAGAACTTAAAAACAACAGACCTTGATGATGGATAGATTGTATTTATAGTATGAGAGAATGGAAGCAAATAAGGAAAAATCCACATTTGGAGGTCTAAACCAAAGGATGGACAAGTTCAATATCTTTAGCCAAAACAAGACCAGGAGCTGATTGTGGAACAGATCATCAACTGCTCATATGCAAGTTCAACTTGAAGTTGAAGACAATTAAAACAAGTCCACAAGAACCAAAATATGACCTTGATTATGTCCCTCCTGAATTTAGAGACCGTCTAAAGAGTAGACTTGATGCTTTGAACACCAATGACTGAAAACCAGAAGAATTGTGGGATGACAGCAAAAACTTCATCCATCAAGAAAGCAAAAAGGTCTTTAAAAAGATGAGAAAGGAACAAAAGACCAAAATGGATGTCAGAAGAGACCCTGAAACTTGCCCTTAAAAGAAGAGTACCTAAAGCAAATGGAAGAAATGACAAGATAAAAGAGCTGAACAAAAGATTTCAATGAGCAGCTGGAGCAAACAAAACCAAATACTATAATGAAATGTGCAAAAACCTGGAGTTAGAAAACCTATAGGGAAGAATACACTCAGCATTTCTCAAGCTGAAAGGACTGAGGAAAAATTTAAGCCATGAGTTGCAATATTGAAAGCTTCCATGGGCAAAATATTGAATGATGCAGGAATCATCAAAAGAAGATGGAAGGAATACACAGAGTCACTGTACCAAAAAGAACTGAACAATCTTCATCCATTTCAGGAGGTGGCATATGATCAAGTACAATGGAATTGAAGGAAGAAGTCAAAGTTATACTGAAGGAATTGGCAAAGAACAAGGCTCTAAGATTTAATGGAATACCCATTGAAATGTTTCAACAAACAGATGCCCTGCTGGAGGCACTCACTCAGCTATGCCAAGAGATTTGGAAGACAGCTACCAGGCCAACTGACTGGAAGAGACCCATATTTGTAGACATTTCAAAGAAGGGTGATTCCACAGACTGTGTAAATTATTGAACAATATCATTAACATCACATGCAAATAAAATCTTACTGAAGAAAATTCAAAAACAGTTGAAACAATATATTGACAGAGAGCTTCCAGAAATGCTGGCTGGATTTAGAAGAGGCTGTGGAATGAGGGATATCATTGCCGATGTCAGATGGATCTTCGCGGAAATCAAAGAATACCAGAAAGATGTTTACTTGTGTTTTAGTGACTATGCCAAGACATTTGATTGGGTGGATCATAACAAATTGTGGATAACATTGAGAAGAATGGGAATTCCAGAACACTTAATTGTACTCATGAGGAACCTGTACATAGACC